>NC_056458.1:47649524-47759524 GCF_018296145.1 Oncorhynchus tshawytscha | reverse complement strand
TCTCAACCAGCTTCAAGAGGTAGTCACCTGGAATGCATTTCAATTAACAGGTGTGCCTTGTTAAAAGTTAATTTGTGGAATTTCTTTCCTTAATATGTTTTAGCCAATCAGTTGTGTTGTGACAAGGTATGGGTGGTATACAGAAGATAGCCCTATTTGGTAAAAGTTCATGTCCATATTATGGCAAGAACAGCTCAAATAAGCACAGAGAAACAACAGTCAATCAGTATTTTAAGACATAAAGGTCAGTCAATATGGAACATTTCAAGAACTTTGTCACAAAAATCATCAACTGCTATGGAAAGGAAGACCCAGAGTTAACTCTGCTGCAGAGGATAAATTCATTAGAGTTACCAGCCTAAGAAATTGCAGCCCAAATAAATGCTTCACAGAGTTCACAAAGTAACAGACACATCTCACCATCAACTGTTCAGAGGAGACTGCGTGAATCAGGCCTTCATGGTCAAATCGCTGCAAAGAAACCACACCAATAAGGAGAAAAGACTTGCTTGGGCCAAGAAACACGAGCACTGGACATTAGACCGGTGGAAATCTGTTCTTTGGTCGATTGAGTCCAAATGTGAGATTTTGGTTCCAACCGCCGTGTCTTTGTGAGACACAGAGTAGGTGAATGATGATCTCTGTATGTGTGGTTCCCACCGTGAAGCATGGAGGAGGAGGTGTGATGGTGCTTTGCTGGTGAAACTGTCTGTGATTTATTTAGAATTCAAGGCACACTTAACCAGCATGGCCACCACAGCATTCTGCAGCGATACGCCATCCCATCTGGTTTGCACTTAGTCCCACTATCATTTGTTTTTAAACAGGACAATGACCCAACACACCTCCAGGCTGTGTAAGGGCTATTTGACCAAGAAGGAGAGTGATGGAGTGCTGCATCAGATGACCTGGCCTCCACAATCTCTTGAGTTGGTTTGGGATGAGTTGGATTGCAGAGTTAAGGAAAATCAGCCAGAAAGTGCTCAACATATGTGGGAACTCCTTCAAGACTGTTGGAAAAGCATTCCAGGTGAAGCTGGTTGAGAGAATGCCAAGATTGTGCAAAGCTGTCATCAATGCCAACGGTGACTTCATTGAAGAATCTCCAATATAAAATATATTTTGATTTGTTAAACTTTTGTTTGGGTTACTACATGATTTCGTATGTGTTATTTAATAGTTTTGATGTATTCACTATTATTGTACAATCTTTTGACTGTTAGTGTACATTGGCCACAACCGAGGGGTGCAGTCTCCACTCCGTAGAGATAGGACCCCCCCCTCACGGAAAGTAGATCCGCACCCACGTTGTGAGATCTGGGAAGATGCCTCACCGTCCTCATCACCCATGGTGACACTCTGCATGTCCTCATCACCCATGGTGACACTCTGCATGTCCTCATCACCCATGGCAACACTCTGCATGTCCTCATCACCCATGGCAACACTCTGCATGTCCTCATCACCCATGGCAACACTCTGCATGTCCTCATCACCCATGGTGACACTCTGCATGTCCTCATCACCCATGGCAACACTCTGCATGTCCGCCACTGGACGAAACACGCTGCTAGTCTCTCATATATTATCTCATGAGGTGCCCAGCGCCACCCCGAGGACTGGGATGTTTTCATATCCAACACCCCGAGGACTGGGATGTTTTCGTATCCAACACCCTGAGGACTGGGATGTTTTTGTATCCAACACCCTGAGGACCGGGATGTTTTATCGATCCAACACCCCGAGGACTGGGATGTTTTTCAGATCCAACACCCCGAGGACTGGGATGTTTTTCATATCCAACACCCCGGGACTGGGATGTTTTTCATATCCAACACCCTGAGGACTAGGGATGTTTTTCATATCCAACACCCTGAGGACTGGGATGTTTTTCATATCCAACACCCCGAGGACTGGATGTTTTATCGATCCAACACCCCGAGGACTGGGATGTTTTATCGATCCAACCCCGACTGGGATGTTTTATCGATCCAACACCCGAGGACTGGGATGTTTTATCGATCCAACACCCCGAGGACTGGGATGTTTTATCGATCCAACACCCTGAGGACTGGGATGTTTTATCGATCCAACACCCTGAGGACTGGGATGTTTTATTGATCCAACACCCTGAGGACTGGGATGTTTTATCGATCCAACACCCTGAGGACTGGGATGTTTTATCAACACCCTGAGGACTGGGATGTTTTTCCCAACACCCCGAGGACTGGGATGTTTTATCGATCCAACACCCCGAGGACTGGGATGTTTTATCGATCCAACACCCCGAGGACTGGGATGTTTTATCGATCCAACACCCCGAGGACTGGGATGTTTTATCGATCCAACACCCCGAGGACCGTGTCTGATCGTGGTGAAGGAACGGTGCGTTCTGATGCCCGGCCCATACCAGGTTCGGGGACCCTGGCAACCGGTAACTTTGGCAACCCCATTGACCGAGCCACTTGAGAGCACTGTTGCCACAGTAAATATTTGGGGATGGAGAGCCCCGAGCCAAACAATCTTGTTGGCGAAACTGGCTCATCACAAATGTATCCGCCTGTCCCTCTCAGGAATCCTGAGAAGAGGCACTGTTTATTCAGAAGCACCGTGCTAGGAGTAGCCTCCTTGTTAGCCTCTTGATCGAAGTAGATCGGCACTCATTTGCTAATTCTTTATCAAGCACTCACTCGCTAAATCTCAATCACTCAGAGCCCATCCCAGCGGAGGAGAGAGAAGAGGGGCAGGAGGGGATGGTGAGAGTTTCTGCCTTTCCATTGGACCTGAGGGAGCTGCTGCCTAGCGTCAAGGTCTGGTCTGATTGGATGCTTGGACACCCCAACCAATGGAATCCTCCACCTTGCCGTATAGAGTAAGTACACACACACACAATGAGCTCTTTTTTTCCCTGTTTGTTGACTGGTTGGGTGGAATTGGCACTCAATTGCAAACGTAATAGACTTTTAATTTAAAAGATTCTGAGGCACACACTGACACACACACACACACACACACACACACACACACTCTCCTCTCTCTCCCCCTGTAGCTGTAGTCTTGATGTGTGGCGTAGCCTGGCAGACCTGTGTAATGCGTTGGCGCGTGTCGACCACGGCGAGGCGCCTCTGTACAAGGCAGACGGGGACGGAGGCGAGGGGGATGAGGAGCTCCGCCTGCTGCTATTGGAGGAGGACAGGCTACTGGCCGGCTTCGTCCCGCTGCTCGCTGCCCCACAGGAACCCTGCTACGTAGACTGCACTGGGGATACAGTGAGTTTATCCACCATACACACACTAACACACACTAACACACACTAACACACACACACACTAACACACACTAACACACACAATCACAAAACCGTATCAGTAGACCAATATTCTCTCCCTCTCCCCCCTTTCTCCCTCTCCCCCTTTTTTCCCTCTCCCCACCTTTCTCCCCCTTTTCTCCCTCTCCGCCCACACTCTCCCTCCCCCTTTTCTCCCTCTCCCCCTTTTCTCCCTCTCCCCCTTCTCTCCCTCTCCCCCTTCTCTCCTCTCTCCCCCCTTTTCTCCCTCCCCCCCTTTTCTCCCTCTCCCCCTAACACACACTAACACACACTCCCTCCCCCACACTTCACACACTCTCCCCCACACTTTCTCCACACTAACCCTTTCCCCTCTCCCCCTTCTCTCCCTCTCCCCCACAATCTCTCCCTCTCCCCCTTCTCTCCCTCTCCCCCTTCTCTCCCCCCCCTTTTCTCTCCCTCCCCCCCCTTTTCTCCCTCTCCCCCTCCCTCTACCCCTTTCCCCTCCCCTTTCTCCCTCTCCCCCTTCCCTCTCTCCCTCTCCCCCCTTCTCTCCCTCTCCCCCCCCTTCTCTCCCTCTCCCCCTTCTCTCCCTCTCCCCCCTTTCTCCCTCTCCCCCTTTTCTCCCTCTACCCCCTTCTCTCCCTCTACCCCCTTTTCTCTCCCTCTCCCCCTTTTCTCCCTCTCCCCCCTTTTCTCCCTCTCCACCCTTTTCTCCCTCTCCCCTTCTCCCTCTCCCCTTTTTCTCCCTCTCCACCTTTTTCTCCCTCTCCACCCTTCTCTCCCTCTACCCCCTTCTCTCCCTCTCCCCCTTTTTCTCCCTCTCCCCCTTTTTCTCCCTCTCCACCCTTTTCTCCCTCTCCCCCTTCTCTCCCTCTCCCCCCTTTCTCCCTCTACCCCCTTCTTCCCCCTCTCCCTCTCCTACCCTTCTCTCCCTCCCCCCTTTCTCCCTCTCCCCCTTTCTCCCTCTCCCCCTTTCTCCCTCTACCCCTTTCTCCCTCTCCCCCTTTCTCCCTCTCCCCCTTTCTCCCTCCCTCTCCCCCCCTTTTCTCCCTCTCCCCCCTTTTCTCCCTCTCCACCCTTTTCTCCCTCTCCACCCTTCTCTCCCTCTACCCCCCTTCTCTCCCTCTCCCCCTTCTCTCCCTCTCCCCCTTTCTCCCTCTACCCCCCTTCTCTCCCTCTACCCCCCTTCTCTCCCTCTCTCTAGGCGATAGCTGCAGACTGTAAAAGGGTAACAGTATTGAAGTATTTCCTGGAGGCTCTGTGTGGACAGGAAGAACCTCTCCTGGCTTTTAAAGGAGGGAAGTACGTCTCCATGGCAACCTCTCCCCAACCCGGTCGCCCCGGCGACGCACGCAGCAGACAGGACTCGCAGACAGAGAGAGAGGTGTGTCCGTCTCCTGTCCCCTGTGTGTCGCTGGCTTTTACCCAAACAACGGAAGTTAAACAGCTGATTCAACCGTGTTTTAATGCTGAACCTCACAACATTGATTTCCATGTCAATGGTCAGTTATCATATAGCAACTAGTCACCTTCATGAAGACCTTGGTTAGCTGAGTCGTGTGTGTGTGTGTGTGTGTGTGTAATTGTGTGTGTGTGTGTGTGTGATTGTGTGTGTCTCAGTTTTGTAATGTCCTTCTCTTCCGTTGCTGTGTCGCAGAGTGATGACGTCATCGTGGAGGCGGAGTCGTCTGTGTCGGACGGTGATGATGGCAGTGAGGATGACATCCGAGAGCTCCGGGCCAGACGCAGCGCCCTCACCAACAAACTGGCTGAGCAGCAGAAACGCAGGGACAAGATCCAGGTAACACACACTACACACACTACACTATATACACACTACACTATACACACACTACACTATATACACACAGGGACAAGATCCAGGTAACACTACACTACACACACTACACTATACACACACTACACTATATACACACACTACACTATATACACACAGGGACAAGATCCAGGTAACACTACACTACACACACTACACTATACACACACTACACTATATACACACACTACACTATATACACACACTACACTATATACACACACTACACTATATACACACACTACACTATATACACACACTACACACACACTATATACACACACTATATACACACACTACACTATATACACACTATACACACACTATATACACACACTATATACACACTACACTATATACACACACTACACTATATACACACTATACACACACTATATACACACTACACTATATACACACACTACACTATATACACACTATACACACACTATACACACACTATATACACACACTACACTATATACACACTATACACACACTATATACACACTATATACACACACACTATACACACACTATATACACACTACACTATATACACACACTACACTATATACACACACTACACTATATACACACACTACACTATATACACACTACACTATACACACACTACACTATACACACACTACACTATATACACACACTACACTATATACACACACTACACTATATACACACACTACACTATATACACACTATATACACACACTATATATACACACACTATATACACACACACTATATACACACACTACACTATATACACACTATACTACACTATATACACACTATATACACACACTACACACACACTACACTATACACACACTATATACACACACTACACTATATACACACTACACACACTATATACACACTATATACACACACTATATACACACACTACACTATATACACACTACATACACACACTACACTATATACACACTATATACACACACTACACTATATACACACTATATACACACACTACACTATATACACACACTACACTATATACACACTATATACACACACTACACTATACACACACTATACACACAGGGACAAGATACAGGTAACACACACTATACACACTATATACACATTATACACACACTATATACACACTGTATTCACACTATATACACACTATATACACACTATACACACACTATATACACACTATATACACACTATACACACACTATATACACACTATATACACAGGGACTAGATACAGGTAACACACACTATACACACACTATACACACTAGAAACACTATACACACACTACATGCACACTATATACACACACAGGGACAAGATACAGGTAACACACACTACACTAGAAACACACACTATATACACACTATATACACACACTACACTAGAAACACACACTATATACACACTATATACACACACTACACTATGTACACACACTACACTATACACACTATATACACACACTACACTATATACACACTATATACACACACTACACTATATACACACTATACACACACTACACTATATACACACACTACACTATATACACACTATATACACACACTACACTATATACACACTATATACACACACTACACTATACACACACTATACACACACAGGGACAAGATACAGGTAACACACTATATACACACTATACACACACTATATACACACTATACACACACTATATACACACTATATACACACAGGGACTAGATACAGGTAACACACACTATACACACTAGAAACACTATACACACACTATATACACACTATACACACTAGAAACACTATACACACACTATATACACACTATACACACTAGAAACACTATACACACACTATATACACACTAGAAACACTATACACACACTATATACACACTAGAAACACTATACACACACTATATACACACTAGAAACACTATACACACACTATACACACACTATATACACACAGGGACTAGATACAGGTAACACACACTATACACACTATATACACACTATATACACACTATACACACACTATATACACACAGGGACTAGATACTGGTAACACACACTATATACATTGACTCTGTACCGTAATACCCTGTATATAGCCTCCACATTGACTCTGTACCGTAATACCTTGTATATAGCCTCCACATTGACTCTGTACCGTAATACCCTGTATATAGCCTCCACATTGACTCTGTACCGTAATACCCTGTATATAGCCTCCACATTGACTCTGTACCATAACACCCTGTATATAGCCTCCACATTGACTCTGTACCGTAATACCCTGTATATAGTCTCCACATTGACTCTGTACCGGTTCCCCCTGTATATAGCCTCCACATTAACTCTGTACCGGTACCCCCTGTATATAGCCTCCACATTGACTCTGTACAGGTACCCCCTGTATATAGCCTCCACATTAACTCTGTACCGTAACACCCTGTATATAGCCTCCACATTGACTCTGTACACCCCCTGTATATAGCTCCACATGACTCTGTACCGGTACCCCTGTATATAGTCTCCACATTGACTCTGTACTGTAACACCCTGTATATAGCCTCCACATTGACTCTGTACCGTAATACCCCCTGTATATAGCCTCCACATTGACTCTGTACCGTAATACCTTGTATATAGCCTCCACATTGACTCTGTACCGTAATACCCTGTATATAGCCTCCACATTGACTCTGTACCGTAATACCCTGTATATAGCCTCCACATTGACTCTGTACCGTAATACCCTGTATATAGCCTCCACATTGACTCTGTACCATAACACCCTGTATATAGCCTCCACATTGACTCTGTACCATAATACCCTGTATATAGTCTCCACATTGACTCTGTACCGGTTCCCCCTGTATATAGCCTCCACATTAACTCTGTACCGGTACCCCCTGTATATAGCCTCCACATTGACTCTGTACAGGTACCCCCTGTATATAGCCTCCACATTAACTCTGTACCGTAACACCCTGTATATAGCCTCCACATTGACTCTGTACCGGTACCCCCTGTATATAGCCTCCACATTGACTCTGTACCGGTACCCCCTGTATATAGTCTCCACATTGACTCTGTACTGTAACACCCTGTATATAGCCTCCACATTGACTCTGTACCGTAATACCTTGTATATAGCCTCCACATTGACTCTGTACCGTAATACCCTGTATATAGCCTCCACATTGACTCTGTACCGTAATACCCTGTATATAGCCTCCACATTGACTCTGTACCATAACACCCTGTATATAGCCTCCACATTAACTCTGTACCGGTACCCCCTGTATATAGCCTCCACATTGACTCTGTACAGGTACCCCTGTATATAGCCTCCACATTGACTCTGTACCGGTACCCCCTGTATATAGCCTCCACATTGACTCTGTACAGGTACCCCCTGTATATAGCCTCCACATTGACTCTGTACCGGTACCCCCTGTATATAGCCTCCACATTGACTCTGTACCGGTACCCCCTGTATATAGTCTCCACATTGACTCTGTACCGGTACCCCCTGTATATAGCCTCCACATTGACTCTGTACCGGTACCCCCTGTATATAGCCTCCACATTGACTCTGTACCGGTACCTCCTGTATATAGCCTCCACATTGACTCTGTACCGGTACCTCCTGTATATAGTCTCCACATTGACTCTGTACCGATTACCCCCTGTATATAGCCTCCACATTGACTCTGTACCGGTACCCCCTGTATATAGCCTCCACATTGACTCTGTACCGGTACCCCCTGTATATAGTCTCACTATTGTTATTTCACTGCTGCTCTTTAATTACTTGTAAAATAGAATAAGAAATAAAAGTAACATTTTTTTACCTGCATTGTTGGTTAGGGGCTCATAAGTAAGCATTTCACTGTGAGGTCTACTACACCTGTTGTATTCAGCATGTCACTGTAAGGTCTACTACACCTGTTGTATTCAGCATTTCACTGTAAGGTCTACTACACCTGTTGTATTCAGCATTTCACTGTGAGGTCTACTACACCTGTTGTATTCAGCATTTCACTGTAAGGTCTACTACACCTGTTGTATTCAGCATTTCACTGTAAGGTCTACTACACCTGTTGTATTCAGCATTTCACTGTAAGGTCTACTACACCTGTTGTATTCAGCATTTCACTGTAAGGTCTACTACACCTGTTGTATTCAGCATTTCACTGTAAGGTCTACTACACCTGTTGTATTCGGGCGCACGTGACAAATAAACTTTGATTTGATTTTGATTTGTAACGTGTGTGTGTGTGTGTGCGTGTGTTCCCTCCGTCCAGGCGGTGTTACAGACGTGTGGTCAGTTGGAGTTAGAGATCCGTCCTCTTTTCCTGGTCCCCGACACCAACGGTTTCATCGACCACCTCACCGGCCTCAAGACGCTGCTTCAGTCTGGGACCTACATTGTGGTGGTGCCCCTCATAGGTAACTACCACACACTAACAAACATACAGTGAATTCATCGACCGCCTCACCAAAACACTTCAGAAAGTATTCACACCCCTTGGGGCAAACACAACACATCACTGAGTACCACTCTTCATATTTTCAAGCATGGTGGTGGCTGCATCATGTTATGGGTATGCTTGTCATTGGCAAGGACTAGGGAGTTTGTTTTTTAGGATAAAAAAAACAGAATAGAGCTAAGCACAGGCAAAATCCTAGAGGAAACCCTGGTTCAGTCTGACTTCCAACAGACACTGAGAGACATTCACCTTACATCAGGACAATAACCTCAAACAGAAGGCCAAATATACACTGGGCGGCAGGGTAGCCGAGTGGTTAGAGTGTAGGGGCGGTAGGTAGCCTAGTGGTTAGAGTGTAGGGGCGGCAGGTAGCCTAGTGGTTAGAGTGTAGGGGCGGCAGGTAGCCTAGTGGTTAGAGTGTAGGGGGCAGGTAGCCTAGTGGTTAGAGGTAGCCTAGTGGTTAGGTGTAGGGGCGGCAGGGTAGCCTAGTGGTTAGAGTGTAGGGGCGGTAGGTAGCCTAGTGGTTAGAGTGTAGGGGCGGCAGGTAGCCTAGTGGTTAGAGTGTAGGGGCGGCAGGGTAGCCTAGTGGTTAGAGTGTAGGGGGCAGGTAGTCTAGTGGTTAGAGTGTAGGGGAGGCAGGTAACCTAGTGGTTAGAGTATAGGGGCGGCAGGTAGCCTAGTGGTTAGAGTGTGGGGCGGCAGGTAGCCTAGTGGTTAGAGTGTAGGGGGCAGCAGGGGTAGCCTAGTGGTTAGAGTGTAGGGGGCAGGTAGCCTAGTGGTAGTCTAGTGGTTAGAGTGGTTAGGGGGGCGGCAGGTAACCTAGTGGTTAGAGTATAGGGGCGGCAGGTAGCCTAGTGGTTAGAGTGTGGGGGCGGCAGGGTTAGCCTAGTGGTTAGAGTATAGGGGCGGCAGGTAGCCTAGTGGTTAGAGTGTAGGGGCGGCAGGTAGCCTAGTGGTTAGAGTGTAGGGGCGGCAGGTAGCCTAGTGGTTAGAGTGTAGGGGCGGCAGGTAGCCTAGTGGTTAGAGTGTAGGGGCGGCAGGTAGCCTAGTGGTTAGAGTGTAGGGGCGGCAGGTAGCCTAGTGGTTAGAGTGTAGGGGCGGCAGGTAGCCTAGTGGTTAGAGTGTAGGGGCGGCAGGTAGCCTAGTGGTTAGAGTGTAGGGGCGGCAGGGTAGCCTAGTGGTTAGAGTGTAGGGGAGGCAGGTAACCTAGTGGTTAGAGTATAGGGGCGGCAGGTAGCCTAGTGGTTAGAGTGTGGTTAGGGGGGCAGGTAGCCTAGTGGTTAGAGTGTAGGGGCGGCAGGTAGCCTAGTGGTTAGAGTGTAGGGGCGGCAGGTAGCCTAGTGGTTAGAGTGTAGGGGCGGCAGGTAGCCTAGTGGTTAGAGTGTAGGGGCGGCAGGTAGCCAACAACCAACTTGACAGAGCTTTTAGAATTTTTAAAAGAATAAGTGCAAATATTGTACAATCCAGGTGTGCAAAGCTCTTAGAGACTTACCCAGAAAGACTCAAAGCTGTAATCGCTGCCAAAGGTGATTCTAACATGTATTGAATACTTACAGTACCAGTCAAAAGTTTGGACACATCTACTCATTCAAGGGTTTTTCTTTATTTTTACTATTTTCTACATTGTAGAATAATAGTTTAGACATCAAATGCATTCCAGGTGACTACCTCATGAAGCTGGTTGAGAGAATGCCAAGTGTGTGCAAAGCTGTCATCAAGGCAAAGGGTGGCTACTTTGAAGAATCTCAAATATAAAATATAAAAATATAAATATAAAATATATTTTTTATAAAATACACTTTTTTTTGGTTACTACATGATTCCATATGTGTTTTTCATAGTTTGTCTCCAGTATTATTTATTGTGTGTAGATGGGTGAGATAATTATTATTTTTAATAAATGTTTAATTCAGGCTGTAACTCAACATATAATGTGGAATAGCCTATCCTACCCTAGCCTATCCTACTCTACCCTATCCTACTCTACCCTAGCCTAGCCTATCCTACTCTACCCTATCCTATTCTACCCTAGCCTACCCTATCCTACTCTACCCTAGCCTATTCTACTCTACCCTATCCTACTCTACCCTAGCCTATCCTACTCTACCCTACCCTATCCTACTCTACCCTATCCTACCCTATCCTACTCTACCCTAGCCTACTCTAGCCTATCCTATCCTACTCTAGCCTATCCTACTCTACCCTAGCCTATCCTACTCTACCCTAGCCTATCCTGCTCTACCCTAGCCTATCCTACTCTACCCTATCCTACTCTACCCTAGCCTATCCTACTCTACCCTAGCCTATTCTACTCTACCCTAGCCCATCCTACTCTACCCTAGCCTATCCTACTCTACCCTAGCCTATCCTACTCTACCCTAGCCTATCCTACTCTAGCCTACCCCATCCTACTCTACCCTAGCCTATCAAATCAAATCAAATTTATTTATATAGCCCTTCGTACATCAGCTGATATCTCAAAGTGCTGTACAGAAACCCAGCCTAAAACCCCAAACAGCAAGCAATGCAGGTGTAGAAGCACGGTGGCTAGGAAAAACTCCCTAGAAAGGCCAAAACCTAGGAAGAAACCTAGAGAGGAACCAGGCTATGTGGGGTGGCCAGTCCTCTTCTGGCTGTGCCGGGTGGAGATTATAACAGAACATGGCCAAGATGTTCAAATGTTCATAAATGACCAGCATGGTCGTATAATAATAAGGCAGAACTCTCACACTACTCTACCCTAGCCTATCCTACTCTACCCTAGCCTATCCTACTCTACCCTAGCCGATCCTACCCTATTCTACCCTAGCCTATCCTACTCTACCCTACCCTATCCCACCCTACTCTACTCTACCCTATCCCACCCTACTCTACCCTACCCTACCCTAGCCTACCCTAGCCTGGCCGACTCTACCCTAGCCTGGCCGACTCTACCCTAGCCTATCCTACTCTACCCTAGCCTAGCCTGGCTGACTCTACCCTAGCCTATGCTACTCTACCCTAGCCTATCCTACTCTACCCTATCCTACTCTACCCTAGCCTATCCTACTCTACCCTAGCCTACCCTATTCTACTCTAGCCTATCCCCTACTCTACCCTAGCCAAGCCGACCCGAGCCTAGACGACCCTAGCCTAACCGACCCTACCCAAGCCTGGCTGACTCTACCCTATCCTACTCTACCCTAGCCTATCCTACTCTACCCTATCCTACTCCACCCTACCCTATCCGACTCTACCCTAGCCAAACCGACCCGAGCCTAGACGACCCTAGCCGACTCTACCCAAGCCTGGCCGACTCGATCCTACTCTACTCTAGCCTATCCTACTCTACCCTAGCCTACCCCACTTTACTCTACCCTATCCTACTCTAACCTACTCTGGCCTATCCGACCCTACCCTAGCCTGGCCGACCCTACCCAAGCCTGGCCGACCCTACCCAAGCCTGGCCGACCCTACCCAAGCCTGGCCGACCCTACCCAAGCCGACCCTACCCTACCCAAGCCTGGCCGACCCTACCCTACCCAAGCCGACCCTACCCAAGCCTGGCCGACCCCATCCTACCGAAGCCTACCGTGCCCTAGCCAAGCCTGGCCGACCCTATCCTACCCAAGCCTGGCCGACCCTACCCAAGCCTGGCCGACCCTATCCTACCCAAGCCTACCCTTCCCTAGCCAAGCCTGGCCGACCCTATCCTACCCAAGCCTACCCTGCCCTAGCCTAGCCTGATTGCTTCTGCCAAACGATTATTTTACAACTTTTACAACTTTTCTGAGTAATGTTGACTGTTTATTTCCCTTTTTGTTTGTCTATTCCACTTGCTTTGGCAATGTAAAAATGTGTTTCCCGAGCAGAGAGTGAGAGAGATAGTTAGGCAGCCATCAATATCAGATTTTTAGGAGTTAGGGGAATGTTTAGTTCTGACTGTAGATGTCTTTGCACTCTTCTCTCTCTCTCTTCTCTCTCTCTTCTCTCCTTCCTCTTCTCTCTCTTCTCTCTCCTTCCTCATTTCTCTCCCCCTCCTCTTCTCTCTCCTTCCTCATTTCTCTCTTCTCTCCTCCTCCTCTTCTCTCTCCCTTCCTCATTTCTCTCTTCTCTCTCCTTCCTCATTTCTCTCTTCTCTCCCCCTCCTTCCTCTTCTCTCTCCCTTCCTCATTTCTCTCTTCTCTCCCCCTCCTTCTCTCTCCTTCCTCTTCTCTCTCTCCTTCCTCTTCTCTCTCCTCTCTCCCTTCCTCATTTCTCTCTTCTCTCCCCCTCCTTCTCTCTCCTTCCTCTTCTCTCTCCCTCTTCTCTCTCTCTTCCTCATTTCTCTCTTCTCTCTCCTTCCTCTTCTCTCTCCCTTCCTCATTTCTCCCTCTTCTCTCTCTCTCCCTTCCTCATTTCTCTCCTCTCCCCCTCTCTCCTTCCTCATTTCTCCTTCTTCTCTCTCTTCTCTCTCTCTCCCTTCCTCATTTCTCTCCTCTCCCCCTCTCTCCTTCCTCATTTCTCCCTCTTCTCTCTCTTCTCTCTCTCTCCCTTCCTCATTTCTCTCTTCTCTGCCCCTCCCTTCCTCATTTCTCTCTTCTCTCCCCCTCCTTCTCTCCCCTTCCTCATTTCTCTCTCTTCTCTCCCCCTCCTCTCTCCTTCCTCATTGCTCCCTGTTCTCTCCCTCCCCTCCTCCAGTGATAACAGAGTTGGATGGTCTGGCAAAGGGGCAGGAGAGCTGCGATGGCTCTGGCAGTGGGCGTGGTGGCAGTGGTTGTCGTGGAAACACCGGTGGTGGTGGACCGACCCACGCCCGGTCGGTCCAGGAGAAGGCTAAGGTTGCCGTGGCGTTTCTAGAGCGAGGGTTCGAGGCCAGGGAGCCCTGTCTCAGAGCGCTGACCAGCAGAGGAAGTCAACTAGAGTCTATCGCCTTCCGCAGCGAAGACACCTCCGGACAACAGGTGTGTGTGTGAATTAGAGTTTGGAGCAGTCTTCCACTGCAAGTCAATGCTATTTCATCCAATTCCGGAAAGTCATTGAAATTCAGCTTTAGATTTACCGGTCTCTCCCCCCCTCCAGGGAAACAATGATGATGTCATCTTGTCCTGCTGTCTCCACTACTGCAAAGATGAGGCTAAAAGCTTGATGCCTGCACAGACAAGTAGCTGTCTCCTTCCACCAACACACTCATGCATGTGTTGCACAATCTGTCTATACTATAGTTATTCTACCTTTACTCCCTCCTCCCCTCCCCTCCGTCTCTCATACCTCCCACCTCCATCTCCCCTCCTCCATGTCTCATATCTCCCCTCCTCCCTCCGTCTGTCATACCTCCCCTCCTCCCCTCCGTCTCTCATACCTCCCCTCCTCCCCTCATACCTCCCCTCCTCCCTCCGTCTCTCATATCTACCCTTCGTCTCTCATACCACCCTCCTCCCTCCGTCTCTCATATCTCACCTCCTCCCTCCGTCTCTCATACCTCCCCTCCTCCCTCCGTCTCTCATACCTTCCCTCCTTCCTTCGTCTCCCCTCCTCCCTCCGTCTCTCATACCTCCCCTCCTCCCTCTGTCTCTCATACCTCCCCTCCTCCCTCCGTCTCTCATACCGTCTCCCCTCCCTTCCCTCCTCCCTCTGTCTCCCCTCCCTTCCCTCCTCCCTCTGTCTCTCTTATCTCCCCTCCTCTCTCTTCTTTCCTCTCTCCCAGACGGTCCAGTGCGTTTGCGTCGGGAGGTGGTTCTCCTGACAGATGACCGTAACCTGCGGGTCAAAGCCCTGACCAGGAATGTGCCGGTCAGGGACATTCCTGCCTTCCTCACCTGGGCCAAAGTGGGCTGAACCGGGTCACACACAGACCACGCCCAGAGCACCCAGACAACCAATCAACTGCTGATAACCGCTGGCCACCTCCCACACCACCTTGGAGTGGAGAAGGAGAATATATGCTAATGCAGAAGAGAAGACTGTTGGGGGGAGAGAGACGAAGGAGAAACTCTTTTTTTTTTTGGTGGAAAAAAAGGGGGGGGGGTTTTGGAGGAGTGGAATGAGTTGAATTGTCTGAGAGCTTTTTTCTCCTCTCGTTGTGGTGAGGTGTGTGTGTTAATAACTGCTTCTCTCAGAGGGAAGGAGGAGGGAGGACAGGAGCAGAGAGAGATGCAGGAAGAACTGTAGAAGAGAGAGAGGGGAGAAGAGGTGTGTGTTATTATCTGGCTTCTCCATTCCAGCCGTGCGCCCTTCATAACTTCTGCAGTGTGTTCACAAGGCCAGCAGCAGTATTTATCTCTGTGGAAACGACAGAGCAGAGAAGGAATAGAGAGAGAGAGAGAGGTTAGGGCTGAGGAGGAAGGCCGTAGCCTGACTGAAGACTTATCACTGGCTGTGTGATTTGTAACCCCAGAGCAGCACAGAGAGAGGCCCTGTAGTGGCAAGGAGGGAGGCTGTGGTGATGGGTTACCAGGTTCTGCTGTATTAGATAGGGGATTGGTACCCCCACCTTAATCTCCTTGACGCTGAGCCACACGCTCAGCCTCGGATGGCCAGGATGTGGTTTGCATCCCAGTTGCCCAGCAACAGTGTTGGTGATGTTGGTACCCCCAGCAGCTTGATGGTGACGGAGTCATTTCCAAGTTGGGGTTTCTATAAAAGAGCAGCTTTAAAAAATGTTTTAAAAAGACGCAGAAAACAGACCTTTTCTGATTTAGCATTGTGGATGTGAGGTGTGTTTTAGTAGGTGTCCATTGTGTGTGTGTGTGTAATGTTTATGCTCTACAGAAGAGCTCGTCCATCTGATTACCGTTTTGGTTTGTTTTTAAGTTTTTTTTAACAAGTCAAATAAGATTTGAATGTTTTATTTCATCATATATTTAGTTTGTTTCTCTTGGGTTTTTACCACCAACAGCTTGTTCAGCTTCTATTCATTTTTATTCACATTGAGTATAGAACTCTGCTGATCTGAGTGAACATATCTAACTGGCTAGATATGTTCAGTAACGTGTGTGTGTGTGTGTGTGTGTGTGTGTGTGTGTGTGTGTGTGTGTGTGTGCGCGTGCGTAACAGGATTTCTCGTTACTGGTAATTGGCAGATTTTTCCCCACTCCCTAAAAAAGTAAAACAAGGTAAGGCGATAAATACAATTTGCCAAATTGTCCGGAAGAATCCCATTTGCAAAAGATTGCTTTTGTTGTTGTTGTTGGAAATACATTTATCCGGTCCTGCTTATCGGCCTGTAGGTAAATGTGCATAATTAAGTGGAATTAAATTGTCGCGTTCCTTTTTCCCCAGTCGTCCCATCTTCCCACGGCATACAGAGCTGCTGCTGCTGAGACTCTGGTTCAGCTCGTTGCTGGACTGAAGAGCACTTTTATAAGCCCAGTTATTATTACGCAACAATTCTAAATGCAATCGCGTGTTAACAGTTTTGATTGCCACGATTAAAAAAATTAATAAATAACTACTATTTTTATTTCTCAACTGGTATGCCTTTATTGAAGTGCGCCTCCAATTTGAGTGCATATGCAACGGTAAGCAGTCTATCAGCGCCTCACCCACCACCTGGCAATGTGAGCAGGAGGCATTATGCATTTTGAAAACAGTGCTTTCAGAAAGTATTCACACCACTTGACTTTTTCCACATTTTGTTCTTAAAAGACTGAATATAAAATGGATTTGATTTTGTGTCACTGATCTACACACAATACCCCATAATGACATCACAATACCCCATAATGACATCACAATACCCCATAATGACAAGGTGGAATGATGTTTTTAGAAATGAACTAAAAATGAAAGGCTGAAATGTCTTGAGTCAATAAGTATTCAAACCCTTTTGTTATGGCCTAAATAAGTGCTTAACAAGTCACATGGACCGACTGTGCAATAATGTTCAACATGATTTTTAAATGACTAAATGACTCATTTCAAGCACAGATTCAACCAGGGAGGTTTTCCAACGGTTCTCAAAGAAAGGCACCTTTTGGTAAAAAACAAAAAAAGCAGACATTGAATATCCCTTTGAGCATGGTGAAGTTATTAATTACACTCTGGATGGTGTATCAATAAACCCAGTCACTACAAAGATACAGGCGTCCTTCCTAACTCAGTTGCCGGAGAGGAAAGAAACCGCTCAGGAATTTCACCATGAGGCCAATGGTGATTTTAAAATGGTTACAAGGTTTAATGGCTGAGATAGATAACTAAGGATGGGTCAACAACATTGTAGTTACTCCACAATACTAACCTAATTGACAGAGTGAAAACTATTCCAAAACATCCCATCCTGTTTGCAATAAGGCACTAAAGTAATACTGCAAAAAAAAATGGTGAAGAATTTAACTTTTTTGACCTTAATATAAAGTGTTATAAAATACTTATTACTCACTACCACATATTTTCTCTTCCCCCTCTTTGGTGGCTTTTTTTTGGGGGATAAAAAGACAGAGTAGAGCTAAGCACAGGAAAATCCTAGAGGAAAACTTGGTTCAGTCTGCTTTCCACCAGACACTGGGAGATGAATTCACCTTTCAGCAGGACAATAACCTAAAACATACACACTAGAATTGCTTACCTAGACAACATTAGATGTTCCTTACTGGCCGAGTTAGATTTAATTCCAATTTAAGTAAAAACTATGGCAAGACTTGGAAATGGCTGTCTAGCAATGATCAACAAACAACTTGACAGAGCTTGAACAATTTTTGTAAGAATAAGTGCAAATATTGTACAATCCAGGTGTGTAAAGCTCTTAGAGACTTACCCAGAAAGACTCACAGCTGGAAACGCTGATAAAAGGTGATTCTAACATGTATTGACTCAGGGGGTCGAATACTTATCTAATCAATATATATTTGTGTTTTGAATTTTTCTTTGACAGAGTATTTTGTGTAGATCGTTGACCGAAAAATCAATTTTAATCCCAGTTTGTAACGTAAGAAAATGTGGAAATAGTTAAGGGGTGTGAATACTTTCTCTGAAGGCACCCGAAAGATTTTACTTCATATTATGAGGCATGTCTTACAAAGTTCGACCATAAACGTGGAGGCAATTATTTTATAAAGACTTCCTCATTAAGCCATTTCTCTCCTATTCTATTGGTTTTTCATATCAACAATACATCGTTAGATCCTCTTTCTAACAGAGATGATGATCTGAGATGCACTGTGTTTACAAAAGTATGTGGACACCACTTCAAAATAGTGGATTTCGGCTATTTCAGACACCCGTTGCTGACAGGTGTATCAAAATCGAGTACACAGCCATGCAATCTCCATAGACAAACATTGGCAGTAGAATGGCCTTATTGAAGAGCTCAGTGACTTTCAACGTGATGCCACCTTTCCAACAAGTCAGTTTGTCAAATTTCTGCCCTGCTAGAGCTTCCCCGGTCAACTGTAGGTGTTGTTATTGTGAAGTGGAAACGTCTAGGAGCAACAACGGCTCAGCTGCGAAGTGGTAGGCCACACAAGCTCACAGAACGGAACTGCCGAGTGCTGTAGCGTGTAAAAATCATCTGTCCTCGTGTAACGGATGTGAAACGCTAGCTTAGTTAGCGGTGGTTCGCGCTAAATAGCGTTTCAATCGGTGACGTCACTTGCTCTGAGACCTTGAAGTAGTAGTTCCCCTTTGCTCTGCAAGGGACGCGGCTTTTGTGGAGCGATGGGTAACGATGCTTCGTGGGTGACTGTTGTTGATGTGTGCAGAGGGTCCCTGGTTCGCGCCCGGGTATAGGCGAGGGGACGGTCTACAGTTATACTGTTACATTCGGTTGCAACACTCACGACAGAGTTCCTAACTGCCTCTGGAACTGACAAGAACTGTTCGTCAGGAGCTTCATGAAATGGGTTTCCATGGCCGAGCAGCTGCACACAAGCCTAAGATCACCATGCGCTACGCCGAGCGTCGGCTGGAGTGGTGGAAAGGTCGCGGGCAGTGGAAACGCGTTCTCTGAAGGGATGAATCACGCTTCACCATCTGGCAGTCCGATGGATGAATCTAAGTTTGGTGGATGCTAGGAGGACGCTACCTGCCCCAATGCATAGTGCCAACTGTAAAGTTTGGTGGAGGAGGGATAATGGTCTGGGGCTGTTTTTCATGGTTCAGGCCCCTTAGTTCCAGTGAAGGGAAATAATTACATTCCAGCACACAATGACATTCTAGACGATTCTGTGCTTCCAACTTTATGGCAACAGTTTGGGGAAGGCCCTTTCCTGTTTCAGCATGACAATGCCCCTGTGCACAAAACAAGGTCCATACAGAAATGGTTTATCGAGATCAGTGTGGAAGAACATGACTGGCCTGCACAGAGCCCTGACCTAAACCCCATCGAACACCTTTGGGATGAATTGGAACGCCAACTGCGAGCCAGGCCTAATCGACAACATCAGTGCCCAACCTCACTAATGCTCTTGTGGCTGAATGGAAGTAAGTCCCCGCAGCAATGTTCCAACATTTAGTAGAAAGCCTTCCCAGAAGAGTGGAGGCTGTTATAGCAGCAAAGGGGGGAACCAGCTCCATATTAAATGGCCATGATTTTTGGAAGGAGATTTTCGATGAGCAGGTGTCCACATATTTTGGTCATGTAGTGTGTATATATCAAACGGTGTTTTCTCACGAAAATGCCTTTTTTTATTTGGCAGCTTCATTACAGGAGTTGCATGTTTGGTTAAGATGAATAAACATAATCTAAATGTGATTTCTGTCATTCTGAACACCGTGGGTGAATGCACTAAATGGGTTGATGCAGCCGATGCATAATGGTCCGCTAAAATGTTCAGATGACGTCTGATGTCATCAATTAAAACGTGCCCGGTCACTTTGCCCGGCCCTTACATTTTGCTTAAGGAAACCCCTGGTTACGCAAACAACTCTTCATGCATATGAACCCGCGTCACAGTACTTTCACAACCATACAACGTCCCACACGCTGTAAACAAATATAACATCTGTGAATGACATTTACCTGACGTAAATGCTTACGTCATGTCGGCATGCTGTGATCGTTTTATTATGCGTGCTCACGTTGTGTTACCAGTTCTACAGACCGTCCAGAGTTAGTTAGCCCTCTGTTTATTACCAGTCTATATGACAGGAACACACACGTCTGTAACAGTCTGTTAGCCAAGTCTACGAACAACTACAGAAAACATTAGTTGATACTCTCGATCGTTTGGTCTTTACCTTTGTGTGTGTGTGTGTGTGTGTGTGTGTGTGTGTGTGTGTGTGTGTACACTTTTAATTTATTCAAGAAAATTTGGGTGAAACTAGCTAGCTAACTGAAATCACAGGCCTGCATGTCCTAGCCTCTCAATGCTTTTCCATTTTCTGTTTGAATAAAGTATTTGTTTTGATTAAAATCAGTTGTCTGCTTTATTTACGTGTGGTTGTGGTGCGCAATGATGTGTTTACATATATACTGATGTGGCAAATCCTTCAGATGCAAGTACTCCTTCAAACAAACGTGAGGACTATTTACCCAGGTGCAGCGACATACAGAGGTCCTGTGTGCAGTAAAGGCTTGAAGAAACCAAAGACTTTTTAAAAAAAAAACAAGATAAGTCACAGGGAGAAAAAACACAAGTGTCCAGTGTGCATTAAACACATCACGAGTGCAAAGAATGTGACAAATGCTTCTACTGCAAGGGGCATCTGGTGAGGCATATGATGACTCACACAGGGGAGAAACTTTAAGTGCTCTGCATGTGGAAAAGGCTTCACATCAGCCTCTTCTCTAAAAAAAAATCCAGCCATTGACTTCACACTGGAGAGAAATCGTATCAGTGCCAAGAATGTGGCAAATTCTTCAGAGTCAAGCCAGACTTCAACAAGCATATAGGTTGTAGTGTGGGGATACCAACCAGGTTATAGTGTGGGGGTACCAACCAGGTTGTAGTGTGGGGGTACCAACCAGGTTATAGTGTGGGGATACCAACCAGGTTATAGTGTGGGGGTACCAACCAGGTTGTAGTGTGGGGGTACCAACCAGGTTATAGGGTGGTGGTATCAACCAGGTTGTAGTGTGGGGGGTACCAACCAGGTTACAGTACCAACCAGGTTACAGTGTGGGGGTACCAACCAGGTTACAGTGTGGGGGTACCAACCAGGTTACAGTACCAACCAGGTTGTAGTGTGGGGGTACCAACCAGGTTGTAGTGTGGGGGGTACCAACCAGGTTGTAGTGTGGGGGTACCAACCAGGTTACAGTGTGGGGGTACCAACCAGGTTACAGTGTGGGGATACCAACCAGGTTGTAGTGTGGGGATACCAACCAGGTTGTAGTGTGGGGGGTACCAACCAGGTTACAGTGTGGGGGTACCAACCAGGTTGTAGTGTGGGGGTACCAACCAGGTTGTAGTGTGGGGGTACCAACCAGGTTATAGGGTGGTGGTATCAACCAGGTTGTAGTGTGGGGGTACCAACCAGGTTACAGTACCAACCAGGTTACAGTGTGGGGGTACCAACCAGGTTACAGTGTGGGGTACCAACCAGGTTACAGTACCAACCAGGTTGTAGTGTGGGGGTACCAACCAGGTTGTAGTGTGGGGTACCAACCAGGTTGTAGTGTGGGGGTACCAACCAGGTTACAGTGTGGGGGTACCAACCAGGTTACAGTGTGGGGGTACCAACCAGGTTACAGTGTGGGGGTACCAACCAGGTTATAGTGTGGGGGTACCAACCAGGTTATAGTGTGGGGTGCCAACCAGGTTGTAGTGTGGGGGTACCAACCAGGTTGTAGTGTGGGGGTACCAACCAGGTTGTAGTGTGGGGGTACCAACCAGGTTGTAGTGTGGGGGGTACCAACCAGGTTACAGTACCAACCAGGTTGTAGTGTGGTGGTATCAACCAGGTTGTAGTGTGGGGGTACCAACCAGGTTACAGTACCAACCAGGTTACAGTGTGGGGGTACCAACCAGGTTACAGTACCAACCAGGTTGTAGTGTGGGGGTACCAACCAGGTTGTAGTGTGGGGGTACCAACCAGGTTACAGTGTGGGGGTACCAACCAGGTTATAGTGTGGGGGTGCCAACCAGGTTGTAGTGTGGGGGTACCAACCAGGTTGTATTGTGGGGGTACCAACCAGGTTGTAGTGTGGGGGTACCAACCAGGTTGTAGTGTGGGGGGGTACCAACCAGGTTACAGTACCAACCAGGTTGTAGTGTGGGGGTACCAACCAGGTCAGTACTTTGTTGAAGCACCTTTGGCAGCGAGTCATCTTGGGTATGACGCTACAAGTTTTGCAAATCAAATCAAAGATTATTTGTCATGTGCGCCGAATACAACAGTGAAATGCTTACTTACAGGCTCTAACCAATAGTGCGAATAAAAAGGTGTGTGTGCAGGTAAGTAAAGAAATAAAACAACAGTAAAAAGACAGGCTATAAAAGTAGCGAGGCTACATACAGACACTGGTTAGTCAGGCTGATTGAGGTAGTATGTACATGTAGATATGGTTAAAGTGACTATGCATATATGATGAACAGAGAGTAGCAGTAGCGTAAAAGAGGGGTTGGCAGGTGGTGGGACACAATGCAGATAGCCCGGTTAGCCATTTGACTACCTGTTCAGGAGTCTTATGGCTTGGGGGTAAAAACTGTTGAGAAGCCTTTTTGTCCTAGACTTGGCACTCCGGTACCGATTGACATGCGGTAGTAGAGAGAACAGTCTGTGACTGGGGCCTTCCTCTGACACCGCCTGGTGTAGAGGTCCTGGATGGCAGGCAGCTTTGCCCCAGTGATGTACTGGGCCGTACGCACTACCCTCCGAAGTGCCTTGCGGTCGGAGGCCGAGCAATAGCCGTACCAGGCAGTGATGCACACCTGTATTTGGGGAGTTTCTCCCATTCTTCTCTGCAGATCCTCTCAAGTTCTGTCAGGTTGGATGGGGAGCGTTGCTGCACAGCTATTTTCAGGTCTCTCCAGAGATGTTCAGTCGGGTTCAAGACTTCTACTGGTGTTCTCCACATGGCCAGACTTCTAGTGGTCTTCTCCACATGGCCAGACTTCTAGTGGTGTTCTCCACATGGCCAGACTTCTAGTGGTCTTCTCCACATGGCCAGACTTCTAGTGGTCTTCTCCACATGGCCAGACTTCTAGTGGTGTTCTCCACATGGCCAGACTTCTAGTGGTGTTCTCCACATGGCCAGACTTCTAGTGGTGTTCTCCACATGGCCAGACTTCTAGTGGTGTTCTCCACATGGCCAGACTTCTAGTGGTGTTTTCCACATGGCCAGACTCCTCCACATGGCCAGACTTCAAGTGGTCTCTCCACATGGCCAGACTTCTAGTGGTCTCTCCACATGGCCAGACTTCTAGTGGTGTTCTCCACATGGCCAGACTTCTGGTCTCTCCACATGGCCAGACTTCTAGTGGTCTCTCCACATGGCCAGACTTTTAGTGGTGTTCTCCACATGGCCAGACTTCTTGTGGTCTTCTCCACATGGCCAGACTTCTAGTGGTCTCTCCACATGGCCAGACTTCTAGTGGTCTCTCCACATGGCCAGACTTCTAGTGGTCTCTCCACATGGCCAGACTTCTAGTGGTGTTCTCCACATGGCCAGACTTCAAGTGGTCTCTCCACATGGCCAGACTCTAGTGGTCTTCTCTACATGGCCAGACTTCTAGTGGTCTTCTCCACATGGCCAGACTTCGAGTGGTCTCT
The DNA here is from genome assembly GCF_018296145.1 of Oncorhynchus tshawytscha. Taxonomy (NCBI): domain Eukaryota; kingdom Metazoa; phylum Chordata; class Actinopteri; order Salmoniformes; family Salmonidae; genus Oncorhynchus; species Oncorhynchus tshawytscha. The sequence goes on along the minus strand of NC_056458.1, from coordinate 47,735,260 downwards.
CCACATGGCCAGACTTCTAGTGGTCTCTCCACATGGCCAGACTTCTAGTGGTGTTCTCCACATGGCCAGACTTCTTGTGGTCTTCTCCACATGGCCAGACTTCTTGTGGTCTTCTCCACATGGCCAGACTTCTAGTGGTCTCTCCACATGGCCAGACTTCTAGTGGTCTTCTCCACATGGCCAGACTTCGAGTGGTCTCTCCACATGGCCAGACTTCTAGTGGTCTTCTCCACATGGCCAGACTTCTAGTGGTCTTCTCCACATGGCCAGACTTCTAGTGGTCTTCTCCACATGGCCAGACTTCGAGTGGTCTCTCCACATGGCCAGACTTCTAGTGGTCTTCTCCACATGGCCAGACTTCTAGTGGTCTTCTCCCGCCTTTTTCTCCTCAATTTCACGAACTAGCTAAACGGGACTAAATAAATTCATGGATTGGTCACGGGTCTCGGATTTCGGTAGAGATGACATGCAGGATCTTCCTGCAGGAAGTTGTTGTCTTGCTGTGGTGTTCTATGTTGCTAATTAGCGTTTCAAATTTGAGAGTAAATTGAGGCTAAAATATTGATAAAACTCAACCTTCTTTGCAAGAAAATGACACGTTTATCAAAACGTCACGCTCTGATAAGTCTACACGAAACACAGACCTTATATGAAGTAGTTATAAAATTATACTCACAAAAATGAATGGTGAAAAAACGTATGGAAACGTTACTGGGTTTTACCGCTCGGTTTTGTGGGTATTATGACACGTCCACTGTGCCTGACTGCTGCGCTGCCCATGTGAAAACGCAGCCTTTTGGCCACTAGAGGCCTCTATCATTCTCTATGAGCAAGACCTAGCAAGAATAAGGCCGTGACCTCGGCGATTTCTCTTCAAAATAACAGTCCCTAAATGAATTTTGTTATATATATTCTATCAGACTTATACTTTTGTTTAACAATATCAAAAAATAAAATATTTGATAGCCTTAATACCACAAATAATATTAAAAGTAATGATACTAGATAGTTAGTTATATATATATATATATATAACTAACTAAAAGTGTCACTGCTCATTTTTCAGAGTGGCTAATCAGTTTAAATCCAATCGTTTATATATATATATATATACATATAACCCACACACAAATCACATATCTCATAGAAATACTTTTATTATTATTTATTTAAGTGGTATAAAAATTATATCGATAGTTGTGCGCATGTTCCATAATTTTCGCCCTTAATTAATAATTTGCAAAGTATAAAGGATAGGACTCTTATTCTGAAGGATTCCCCAAAAAAATCCGTAACCCGGAAGTACTTAGTTATTCTTGCTAGCTTCACAGTCGTCTCAGTACTATCAATTTTCAGACCGTACTTTACTGTCTTTGGTTACATGTTTTGAACAAGACTTGTGGGTTTTATCTATGTTTTTTATGGGAATTTAAAAAAGGGTCTGACATTTTAATCTGTCCCCAAAATGTCCAAACTACAGCTGTTGAATGTGTTTATCGCCGAGCGTTTAACAACAGCAGCAGTGGAGATATTTGGTTCAGCAGAAAAGACATTAGCAGAGTACCAGGAGCGACTAACAACAGCGGCATTTGATATATTTGTTGTGGTGGAAAAGACGATCGCAGAGGTTCAGGGAGAGAACGACCGTCTACGAGGACTTCTTCTGGGTCATTTAGGAGCAGGTTCGTAGTGATCAAAGATAGTATGCAACTGATGTAAATCACGCAACTGCTGTTCAAAACGTGTTTTCTGAATCACACTAGTTAGTGGCCAGCCCAATCTGTACCACTGCCATCATGTGCCCACTAGGGTCGCGTTCTTTATGACCTTTACGTTTTGGAACGTTCAGATAGAAATAGACCATGTAGAACAAACATGCCTCTGTGAGATGAAGAATAAGGAATCACGTCGGCTCTATTCCTTACATTTTTATCTGCACTGTTCGATAACGTTTGGCAAATGAACATTGCCCAGTTGTCGTATCAAATTGTGTTGTCATGTGAGTTAATTAAGCAACAAGGGTGTGGTATATGGCCAATATACCAAGGCTGTTCTTATGCCCAACGCGGGGTGCCTGGACACAGCCCTTAGTTGTGGTTTATTGGCCATATACCACACCCTTGTTGCTTAGTTAACTCACAATATCACAAACCCAGAGGTGCCTTATTGCTATTAGAAACTGTTTACCAACCTAATTAGAGCAGCAAAATTATATTGTATATAATACTGTATTGTCATACCCGTGCTATATGGTCTGATATACCACAGTTGTCAGCCAATCAGCATTCAGGGAGCGAACCACCCAGTTTATAATAGCCAAGATTTGTTGTTACAAGTCCATAATGATATCAAAGAGCTTATGATGATGTAAGATGTCACCCTAATAAACATCCCCCTTTTTAAACGAATACCTATCAGGCAAAATGTAATTATTGGCCTAATTTGTAGGAATATTTGAATTCAATCCCTTTTTTGATTGGATCCTTCCATACATTGTAGAAGTGGTCAAAAATATATACATTCTTCCAAAGACCAGTGAGATTTTCCAATGCCTCGCAAAGAAGGGCTCCTATTGGTAGATGGGTAAAAAAAAAAAAGAAGCAGATATTGAATATCCCTTTGAGCATGGTGAAGTTATTCATTACACTTTGGATGGTGTATCAATAAACCCAGTCACTACAAAGATACAGGCGTCCTTCCTAACTCAGTTGCCAAAGAGGAAGGAAATCGCTCAGGGATTTCACCATGAGGCCAATGGTGACTTTAAAACAGTTAGAGTTGAATGGGTGTGATATGAGAAAACTGAGGATGGATCAAGAACAGTGTAGTTACTCCACAATACTAACCTAAATGACAGAGTGAAAAAAAGGAAGCCTGTACAGAATAAAACAAGGCACTAAAGTAATACTGCAAAAAAATGTGTCAAAGCAATTTTCTTTTTATCCAATATACAAAGTGTTATGTTTGTGGCAAATCCCATACAAAACATTACCGAGTACCACTCTCTATTATTTTCAAGCCCTGCCACCCCTCTTGTGTTTACTTGATAGCTACCGACACAAATAGCTAGCTAGAACAAAGTGTTAATAAGAAAAAAATGTATAAAAAAATATTTAAAAGCAATACAAACAAATGTTGTCCTGTAGGCATCTACAGAGGGAGCTAAGAGCTGTGTTGTCGGTCATTTCCTAGCAACTTCAGTGAAAAGGCAGATCCTCAGGAGGACTTGGTATAGTAAAAAGGCAGATCCTCAGGAGGACTTGGTATAGTGAAAAGGCAGATCCTCAGGAGGTCTTGGTATAGTAAAAAGGCAGATCCTCAGGAGGACTTGGTATAGTGAAAAGGCAGATCCTCAGGAGGACTTGGTATAGTGAAAAGGCAGATCCTCAGGAGGACTTGGTATAGTGAAAAGGCAGATCCTCAGGAGGACTTGGTATAGTGAAAAGGCAGATCCTCAGGAGGACTTGGTATAGTGAAAAGGCAGATCCTCAGGAGGACTTGGTATAGTGAAAAGGCAGATCCTCAGGAGGACTTGGTAACAGAGTGTTTACCATGTCAGTTTATGTAGATGTGTAATATTTATCTATGTTTTAAAGTCTCATTTTAAGCAATAATTGTAAATTGCCCATCATTGTGAACTACACGTTTTGTCTTCCAGTTAGTAGTTACTAGTATGATTTCTGAATACATTATTTTGCAGTGAGCTAAGATTATAACGCCGACACCAGAGAAAATCCACCTCTTTCAGATGAAAGACGATGCCAAAAGCAGTGATGTTTCACAACGATTTAAGTCAGTCAGTAAGTCGTTGTTTTAGTCCAAGGGTGATATATTCGGGCTTGAACAGGGAAATCCAAAGTTAAAATTCAGGTTTTTCCACCCCCCCCATGTCTATGCCATGAGTTTCATGATACAATTACGTACATTTATATCTGACTATATGTGTTTTGCATGGGGTTAGTTCATTTGGAACAACCTACAAAACATGTACAGTGAACTGACCACACAGACTATCCTACAGTGCCTTCAGAAAGTGTTCATACCCCTCGACTTATTTCACCTTTTGATATTACAATTTATATTTTTCTCTCATCCATCGACTTACAATACCCCCATAGTGACAAAGTGCAAACATGTTTTTAGAAACGTTTTCTGATTTATTGAAAATGAAATACAGAAATATCTCATTAACATATTCACACCCCGGACTAAATACTTTATAGAATCACCTTTTGGTAGTGATTACAGCTGTGAGTATTTCTGGGAAATTCTCTAAGAGCTTTTATTACACCTGGATAAGTGCAGCATTTACCCATTATTACTTTCTACATTCTTCAAGCTCTGTCAAATTGGTTGTTGATCATTGCAAAGACAACCATTTTCAGGTCTTGCCATAGATTTAAGTAGATTAAAGTAGATTTAAGTAGATTTAAGTAGATTAAAGTAGATTAAAGTAGATTTAAGTCTAAACTAGCTCTGCATTGTAGAACATTCACTGTCTTCTCCATTGTAGATTTGGCCTTACGTTTTAGGTTATAGTCCTGCTGAAAGGTGAATGGTGGAAAGCAGACTGAACCAGGTTTTCCTCTAGGATTTTGCCTGTGCTTAGACTCCATTTCTTTCTTTCTTTTTATCCTGAAAAACTCCACAGTCCTTAACGATTACAAGCATACCCATAACATGATGCAGCCACCACTGGTTAGAGTGTTGGACTAGTAACCGAAAGGTTGCAAGTTCGAATCCCCGAGCTGACAAGGTACAAATCTGTCGTTCTGCCCCGGAACAGGCAGTTAATCCACTGTTCCTAGGCCGTCATTGAAAATAAGAATTTGTTCTTAACTGACTTGCCTAGTAAAATAAAGGTAAAATAAAAAAATAAAAAAGAGATGAAATAACTTTTTTTTTAAATGCTTATTTCCATAGTAATCAGTTCAGCTGTTTCCAGATCATGTATCCCATCTAACCATAATGTCTCAATAGCCCAGTCTTACATGATCGTGGCTAGAAGGGGTACCGATTATGTCAGTCGAAGTGATGTCAAATGGTACCACTAAATGACCACGGTGCTCCACTAAATGACCACGGTACTTGCCTACGGAGCAGCAAGAGGAACTACCCCTCCCTACCTTCAGGCCCTAAATCTACACCTGAGCACTCCGTTCTACCACCTCTGGTCTCTTGGCCCTCCCACCCCTACGGGAGGGCAGTTCCCTTTCATCCCAGTCAAGCTCCTCTCTTTCCTGAAGCAAGGACAGCAGAGTCTCTGCCCATCTTCCCTACCTCTTCAAAGAGTGTCTTAAGTTATCCCACAGCGAAGCACAGAGTTGTGGGGTTGGAAGTCTGAGTTCACAGCAAGAGTGTGATGTCACTATAGCTACATCCCTTCTAGCCATAACCAGCTGGTAGTTACATCCCTTCTAGCCATAACCAGCTGGTAGCTACTCCCTTCTAGCCATAACCAGCTGGTAGTTACATCCCTTCTAGCCATAACCAGCTGGTAGCCACATCCCTTCTAGCCATAACCAGCTGATAGCTACTCCCTTCTAGCCATAACCAGCTGGTAGGTACTCCCTTCTAGCCATAACCAGCTGGTAGCCACATCCCTTCTAGCCATAACCAGCTGGTAGCCACATCCCTTCTAGCCATAACCAGCTGATAGCTACTCCCTTCTAGCCATAACCAGCTGGTAGCTACTCCCTTCTAGCCATAACCAGTTGGTAGCCACATCCTTTCTAGCCATAACCAGCTGGTAGCCACATCCCTTCTAGCCATAACCAGCTGGTAGCTACATCCCTTCTAGCCATAACCAGCTGGTAGTTACATCCCTTCTAGCCATAACCAGCCGGTAGTTACATCCCTTCTAGCCATAACCAGTTGGTAGCCACATCCTTTCTAGCCATAACCAGCTGGTAGCTACTCCCTTCTAGCCATAACCAGTTGGTAGTTACATCCCTTCTAGCCATAACCAGCTGGTAGTTACATCCCTTCTAGCCATAACCAGTTGGTGGCTACAATGTTTAAATCCCTGTAAAATAAAGTTTTAAATCTCCTGTTCCTCCCAACCTTGCTCAATACACTCACCATCTCCCAAGATGGCCGCTTAATTATAAACCTGAACCTAGGTTGAAGATAATTGGATAGGACAACCTTGTATTCCAATGCAGAAGCTTTCGAAAATAAAGAGATTCATGGAACAAGCGCCGGTCTCTTTTTAGAATTCTTCCTCATTTATGCAAAGAATGATGGGATATTAGAATCCTCTTCTTGTCCTAACCTGGATATATTCAATCTAGATTTGAATGCAGGTGGTTAAGAACTTCCTCTTATGGAATATTGTAAATATGAAGTAGCAAAATGGGGCTAGTATATCACCTGCTGCAGTTATGTTGCATTAGTTCAGAGAATTCTGAATAGACTTCAATGTGAATATTTGTAATTGTTTCTTGAGTGCTAACTACTTATTTCCTTTCCTCTCTCTCCAGATCCCCAGCAGCTAAATCTCCCCGAAGAGGAGGTTTCCCCTAAGCAGCAGCAGCATTGTGAGCAGGAGTGGAGCCCCAGTCCGGGGCAGGAGGACCCAGAGCCCACACAGATTACAGAGGAACAGAAGGAACTCAGGACCAGTCAGGAGGAAGAGCAGCTTCAAAGACTTAGGTCTGCTACCACAGAGGTTGTACAATTGATATTTATTCCTCCCTGTGTGGAAAGTGACTGTGACCAGGACAGCAAGACGGACTCTCTACCCTCCAACACAACTGAACAGACCCAATCAGCATTGGATGACGAGGATTACAGAGCATCACAACTATCCAGTTACTTTCATCCCCTCTCTACAGTAAATCCACACTGTTCTGCAGCTCTGAGTGAAATCATTGTAAGTATTGATGAAGACGAGGGTGAAGAACTACCGTCAAGGTCAAAGAGAACACGGGAAAAGAAAAAACAAATCTCTCAAGTCTGCACTGAGGCCAAGACAACCAGTGAGCTGAAAGCACCTTTAAAGTCTCACACAAACAGGAGACCATGCAAGTGTCATGTGTGCAGTAAATGCTTTAAGACACCAGGCCCTTTAAAGGTACATTGGAGAATTCACACAGGGGAGAAATCACACAGCTGTCCTTTTTGTTGTCAACGATTTAAGTCATTAAACGTTCTACAACTACACCAGAAAGTTCACACAAGGGAGAAAGATAGACCACAGCAATGTCCTGTGCGCAATGAATCATTTTTTTGGCATAGCTTCTTTAAAAGAGCATCAGCAAATTCACACATGTATCCCATATCAGTGTACAGAATCTGGCAATTCCTTCCGAGTCAAGAAAGACTTCAACAAGCATATAAGGACTACTCACCCAGAGAGAGAACCAGTGACTCCAACAGAGAGAGAACTACATCAGTGTTTTGTTTGTAGAAAAAGCTTCACAACATTGAGTTATCTTGTAATCCACCAGCGAATTCACACAGGGGAGAAACCGTATCAGTGCCATGTTTGCAGAAAAAGCTTCATTAGGAAGGAATACCTCATTAAGCATATGGCAAATCGCACTGGAGAAAAGCCATATCTGTGCAATGTTTGCGGCAAAACCTTCTTAAGGAAGGCTTACCTGAGAGTACACATGGTAACTCACACAGGGGAGAAATCGTTTAAATGCCCTGTATGTAAAAAAGGCTTCATATCATCGACTTGTCTCAAACTCCACCAGAGAATCCATACAGGGGAGAAACCCCATAAGTGTAACCTTTGCAGCAAAAGCTTCATTAGGAAGGCATGCCTGAGAGTACATGTGGTAACTCACACAGGGGAGAAACCTCATCATTGTAACGTTTGCAGCAAAAGCTTCACTCAGAAGAAAGGCCTGAGCGTGCATATGAGGACTCACACAGGGGAGAAACCTTTCAAGTGCCCTGTATGTGAAAAATGCTTCACCTATTCAAATAAGCTAAAATGCCACCAGCAAATCCACACAGGGGAGAAACCATATAAGTGCCACATCTGCAGCAAAACCTTCACTCAGAGTGGAGGCCTGTCACGTCATAGGAAGACTCACACAGGGGAGAAACCATATAAGTGTTCTGTATGTGAAAAACATTTCACATCGCCAACTAATCTTAAACTCCACCAGCGAATCCATACAAGAGTGAAATCATTTACGTGCCCTGCGTGTGAGGAAGGCTTTACATCGTCAAGTCTTCTAAAACGTCACCAGCAGAATCACTGTGGACAGAAGACAGAAAAAAAACTACCTGAGGAAACCTTTCTCTGCAGTGATTGTGGCAAAAGCTTCTGTACCATGAGTTACCTGAGAGTGCACATGAGGACTCACACAGGGGAGAAATCATACGCGTGCTCTGTATGTGAAGAAGGCTTACATTATCAGCAAATCCACACAGGAGAGAAATCACAAGTTTGTGGCAAAAGCTTCCTTGTGGAGGCGTGACAGGACATATGACGACTCACACAGGGGATAAAGCAAATAAGTGTACTACATGTGATAATTGCTTTATAACAGCATCTGATCTAAAAGTCCACCAGAAAATTCACGATGGAGGGGAACCATATCAGTGCAAGGAATGTGACAAATGCTTCACTCAAAGGTCAATATTAAAAAAACACATAAGGTCTCACACAGAACTGCATATGTGCCACGTGTGCAGCAAAAACTTCACCCAAAAGGGAAACCTGACACAACATATGAGGACTCACACAGGGGAGAAATCTTTTAAGTGCCCTGTATGTGAAGGAGGCTTCGCGTCAGCCCCTTCTCTAAAACTCCATCAGCAAATTCACACTGGCGAGAAACCACATCAGTGTGAAGTTTGTGGCAAACGCTTCATTCAGAAGGGAAACCTGACAGGACATATGAAGACTCACACAGGGGAGAAACCCTTTAAGTGTGAAGTTTGTGGCAAAAGCTTCCTTCAGAGGGGAAACCTGACAATACATATGAAGATTCACACAGGGGAGAAATCTTTTAAGTGTTCTGTATGTGAAAAGCGCTTCGCAACACTTCGTGATATGACACGCCACAAGAGAATTCACACGGGAGAGAAACCATATCGCTGCAACGATTGTGACACATGTTTTAATCAGAGTAGTTCCCTTAAATCACACATGAAGAATATTCACAAGAGAGAGAGAGAACACAAGTGTCCATTGTGTAAAACATGTCCGTATGAAAATCTAAAGGTTCATTCTAACTGACACCGGTAAGAGAACATCATATCATGGCTGAAAGGAATGATTGAATGACTGAACTTGTAGAACATCCCCATCTTGTAGAACATCTAACGTCTATAACCCATATTGCTTCTTTTTTTTAGAGTGCAGTCTGAATTTGTAGGCAGCAGGTGTCCTTACTGATTCATTGTCAAATGAAACATAGAAACCCATATTTATTATTTTGTAAACCCGTGTTTTTTTAATTTGTAGAGAGCAGTCTGAATTTGAAGGCAGCAGGAGTCCTTACTGAGTAATGATAAAAGACAGTTGTTCAAATATCCTGTTTCATTCTATCTTCACATGAAGGAAGCTTCGGTTATTGTTAAAGGACAATGCTCATTGATCATAAAATGTTTGATTCAAAATTAATGAATGATTATCATGTTGAAGCAATTCTATTTTAATGATGTTTAACGTGGCTATCAGAGTAAGACAGTAGGCCCGGTATTCATAAACCTCTCATCATGAATTTCCACCTGAGACTTACTCCACACCAGTGTGTAGCCAATGTTAATGTCTATTGCTGTTTAGTTGTCTGAGGTTGCGGATCCAAAAGTAGCCACACCGTTCTGCCCCCATCCCGCACCACTGGATCCCCTGGAAAGATCCATATTGTGTTCTGTATTTGTATTTATTATGGATCCCCATTAGTTTCTGCCAAGGCAGCAGCCACTCTTCCTGGGGTTTTACATTACATTCTAAAAACATTACATTCACAACATATTCTGTGTTTCTTTATCGCTACTTTATGCACACATTTCTGTGGTCTCTCTCCTTTCACATTCACACTGTCAATTGTCAATAATATTTCTTTTACAGGTGAAACGTCCATGTAGCATCTGCATGCCAACCATTTCATGTGAATCACTTTCATAGGAATATGCATTTAGATTTAGAGTTATGTTCAGTGTTGTTTTAGAATGCTGTTCGGTGTTGTTTAGAATGCTGTTCGGTGTTGTTTTAGAATGATGTTCGGTGAGTGTATTCTAGAGCAGATGCTGGTAACAAACTGTAGCATACCACACAGTATGTGGGGGGAGTTGTGATGGAAGATGGGGTGGGTGCTTTTGTGATTAGAAAAGTGTGTTGAGTGAAAAATGAAAATGGTTTCAAATGCCAGAGCCCATGTGTGTCTGAGACCAGGAGTTGGGACAGAGAGAGTTTGCAATTTTTTGCAGATATGGGAAATACATTTTAAAATAAATTACAAATATTTTGTAATCTACACCTCCATTAGGATTACAGATGTAATCTATACCTCCGTTAGGATGATGGATGATAGATATAATCTACAGGATGGCAGATGTAATCTCCAGGATGACAGATGTAATCTACTCCTCCGTTAGGATGATAGATGTAATCTACTCCTCCGTTAGGATGATAGATGTAATCTACTCCTCCGTTAGGATGATAGATATAATCTACAGGATGACAGATGTAATCTACTCCTCCGTTATGATGACAGATGTCATCTCCAGGATGACAGATGTAATCTACTCCTCCGTTAGGATGACAGATGTAATCTACTCCTCCGTTAGGATGACAGATGTAATCTACTCCTCCGTTAGGATGACAGATGTAATCTACTCCTCCGTTAGGATGACAGATGTAATCTACACCTCCATTAGGATGATAGATATAATCTACAGGATGACAGATGTAATCTACTCCTCCGTTATGATGACAGATGTCATCTCCAGGATGACAGATGTAATCTACTCCTCCGTTAGGATGACAGATGTAATCTACTCCTCCGTTAGGATGACAGATGTAATCTACTCCTCCGTTAGGATGACAGATGTAATCTACTCCTCCGTTGTGATCATAGATGTAATCTACTCCTCCGTTAGGATGAAAGATGTAATCTACTCCTCAGTTAGGATGACAGATGTAATCCACTCCTCCGTTAGGATGACAGATGTAATCCACTCCTCCGTTAGGATGACAGATGTAATCTACTCCTCCGTTAGGATGACAGATGTAATCTACTCCTCCGTTAGGATGACAGATGTAATCTACAGGATGACAGATGTAATCTACTCCTCCGTTAGGATGACAGATGTAATCTACTCCTCCGTTAGGATGACAGATGTAATCTACTCCTCCGTTAGGATGACAGATGTAATCTACTCCTCCGTTAGGATGACAGATGTAATCTACTCCTCCGTTAGGATGACAGATGTAATCTACTCCTCCGTTAGGATGACAGATGTAATCTACTCCTCCGTTAGGATGACAGATGTAATCTACAGGATGACAGATGTAATCCCCTCCTCCGTTATGATGATAGATGTAATCTACTCCGTTATGATGACAAGACTGGCTTGTGGCCAGCAAATAAAACATTAGTGTTGTGAACTAAAAACAACAGACAATCATAACATTCTAGTACACAGTCAAATACTGAAGACTGGGATTAAACACATTGCACAAACATTATTTTGTAAACTTCAAGGAGTTCACACTCAAGGCCATCGTTGACCAGGTTGAAGTTCTGGCCCTAGGCCTTGATTTGTTTTCAGTGGTGGAGTTGATCAGCTCTTTGAGGTAACCCAAAGTGGCAGGAAACCTGTATATCCTCAACACGGTTGATAAGGATTTTGTACAAAGATTATTTATCTGTTTACCCATACAGTATCCCAGTGAAACTTAAGTCATACACAGTGCAAAGTGTGTGTGTGTGTTTGTATGAGTTTGTGCCTGTGAAGAACTGTGTGTGATAATTGGCACTTTAGGAAGTTGAGTAGAACTACCCTGTGACATTAACTACATTTTAGTGGTTGTTTTTGCATGTATGTAAATCTATTGTCACAGCAAATCTTACGAACAGATACAAACGTTGTCTAGAATGTTACTAGCTCTGTAGCTATGAGAACATTTATTTATTTTTTTAAACGAGGGCTATATTAAAATCCGGAAGATCATCTTTGTAGCGTGTTTAACATGTAAACGGCATTTCTGATTGACCTGACACATGCAGCGTTCTCCACGAATGCAGGAACATTGCCTTTTTAATATCAACCTCGCTATAACGTGGACCTTCCAGCGCTCCCGGATTGAATCTAGGCGGTAGCCTTGAAAATCTATGTCATGTAAATTCCATCCACATCCATTCAGAGCTTATATGACCCTTCATACGCCCCAAAAGCATAGATTAATTTGCTTTAAAAAAAATAATATAACCTACATCTTCTTTCTGTGCCTAAAAGCTAAAGGAAGAACACGTTCCATGTTGCGAAAAGGTTTTTCCTGAGCAGGGACTACAGGAGGGATTTGTAGGGACTGGCAGACTTCTGAGGGGTTGGGAAGGGTATCCCGAGGGGCGGGGAAGAGCAGGCAGACATGGAAGGGCCAGAGTTGTTTTTGGGATGGATTGGTTGGGGGTTGCATGAGGGGGAGAAGCTGTGGTGGGGGCTGGCTAACTGGTTTCTGAGGGGTTGAGGTGGGGGCTGGCTAACTGGTTTCTGAGGGGTTGTGGTGGGGGCTGGCTAACTGGTTTCTGAGGGGTTGTGGTGGGGGCTGGCTAACTGGTTTCTGATTGGTTGTGGTGGGGGCTGGCTAACTGGTTTCTGAGGGGTTGTGGTGGGGGCTGGCTAACTGGTTTCTGAGGGGTTGAGGTGGGTGCTGGCAGGGTTCTGTATGCCTAGGGTAACAAAAAGGTAAACATAAATGTTGGACAAGTAGGTAAATCACATTACTAGTTTTAAAGATATACAGTACCAGTCAAAAGTTTGTACACACCTACTCATTCAAGGATTTGTCCTATTTTATTTTATATACATTGTAGAATAATACTGAAATAACACATATGAAATCATGTAGTAACCAAAAAAGGTTTAAAACTAATCAAAATATATTTTATATTTGAGATTCTTCAAAGTAGCCACCCTTTGCCTTGATGACAGCTTTGCACACTCTTGGCATTCTCTCAACCAGCTTCATGAGGTAGTCACCTGGAATGCATTTCAATGAACAGGTTTGCCTTCTTAAAAGTTCATTTATGGAACTTATGGAACTTATTTCCTTTTATTATACACCAGCCCGAGAGGCTCCTATTTACATTGACAAGCATACAAGGAACCTTTTAATTATACACCAACCTGCAGTTGTGTTAATAAGATGAACATATATTTATATATCTATCAGCCAGCTAAGATACAGCTTGCTATATTAGCTCATTGCCCCAGAGAAAATAGCTAGGTAAGCAGTTAGTAAAAATAGTAGTTGTACTTGCTATAACATGTAACATTTGCTAGTTAGATGATTCAAAACATTAGCCAACTAGCTAAACAGCCAGCAAAGATGCAGCTAGCTAGCTAAGATATAGCGTGCTATTTTAGCTCATTGTTCCAGAGAAAATAACTAGCTAAGCAGTTAGTTAAGGTAGTAGCTGTACTTGCTGCATTATGTAGCTAGATAAAAAAAAAAACATTAGCTAAATGGCCAGCCAATCTACAGCTAGCTAGCAAGCAAGCTAAGTTAGTTCTTTTGAAAAGATAACTAACCAGCAAAGTAGTTAAACTCATTTATAGAGTGCCTTAAGAAAGTACTCCCATGTGGCACAGTGGTTTAAGGCACTGCATCTCAGTGCTAGAGGCGTCACTACAGACACTGGTTCGATTCCACAACTTGCCGTGATTGGGAGTCCCATAGGGTGGTGCACAATTGGCCCAGCGACGTTAGGGTTTGGCCGGGGTAGGCTGTCGTTGTAAATAAAATATAAAATACCCCTTGACTTATTCCACATTTTCTTGTGTTACAGCCTGAATTCAAAATGGATAAAATAGATTGTAGAAAACTTTTGAAAAATGAAATACAGAAATATCTAATTTACATAAGTATTCCCACCCTTGAGTCAATACTTTGTAGAAGCACCTCCCACCCTTGAGTCAATACTTTGTAGAAGCACCTCCCACCCTTGAGTCAATACTTTGTAGAAGCACCTCCCACCCTTGAGTCAATACTTTGTAAAAGCACCTCCCACCCTTGAGTCAATACTTTGTAGAAGCACCTCCCACCCTTGAGTCAATACTTTGTAGAAGCACCTCCCACCCTTGAGTCAATACTTTGTAGAAGCACCTCCCACCCTTGAGTCAATACTTTGTAGAAGCACCTTTCACAGCGATTAGAGCTGTGAGTCTTTCTGGGTAAGTCCCTAAGCTTTCCACACCTGGATTGCGCAACATTTACCCATTATTATTTTCAAAATTCTTCAAGTTGGTTGTTGATCACTGCCAGACAAACATATACTACTGCCACTCAGGAAATGTCACTCTTCTTGGTAAGCAATGCCAGTTTAGATTTGTCCTTGTGTTTAGGTTATTGTCCTGCTGAAGGGTGGATTCATCTCCCAGTGTCTGGTGGAAAGCGGACTGAACCAGGTTTTCCTCTCGGATTTTGCCTGTGCCTAGCGCCATTCCATACATTTTTTATCCTGAAAAACTCCCCAGTCCTTAATAACTTCAAGCATACCCATAACATAATGCAGCCACCACTAGGCTTAAACAAATGGAGAGTGGTACACAGTAATGTGTTGTGTTGGATTTGACCCAAACATAACACTTTGTATTCAAGACAAAAAGTTAATTGCATTGCCACAGTATTACTTTAGTGCCTTGTTGCAAACAGGATGCATGTTTTGGAATATTTTTATTCTGTACAGGCCTACTTCTTTTCACTCTGAGTAACTACAATGTTGATCCATCCTCAGTTTTCTCCTATCACAGCCATTAAACTCTTTAACTGTTTTAAAGTCACCATTGGTCTCATGGTGAAATTCCTGAGCAGTTTCTTTCCTCTCCGGCAACTGAGTTAGGAAGGATGCATATATCTTTGTAGTGACTGGGTGTATTGATACACCAGCCAAAGTGTAATTAATAACTTCACCATGCTCAACGGGATATTCAATGTCTGCTTTTTTTACCCATCTACCAATAGGTGCCCTTCTTTGTGAGGCATTGGAAAACCTCCCTGGTCTTTGTGGTTGAATCTGTGTTTGAAATTCACTAGTCGACTGAGGGAAGTTACATATAATTGTATGTGTGGAGTACAGAGATGAGGTAATCATTAAACATTCATGTTTAACACTATTTTTGCACACAGTGAATCCATGCAACTTATTATTTGACTTGTTAAGCACATTTGTTCTCCTGAACTTATTTAGGTTTTCCTTAAAATAATGATCTCTTAAGGATACGCCCCTTTTCCCCCCATTTTCGCCTACAATGATATACCCAAATCTAACTGCCTGTAGCTCAGGCCCTGAAGCAAGGACATGCATATTATTGGTACCATTTGAAAGGAAACACTTAAGTTTGAGGAAATGTGAAAGGAATGTGGGAGAATATAACACGTTAGATCTGATAAAAGATAAATCACACCCCAAAAAACTTTTTTTTTTTTTTTTTGTACCATCTTTGAAATGCAGGAGTAAGGACATAATGTATAACTCCAGCCCAGGTGCAATTTAGATGTTGGCCACTAGATGGCAGCAGTGTATGTGCAACATTTTAGACTGATCCAATGAACCATTGCATTTATGTTCCAAATGTTCTATCAAGACTGCCCAAATGTGCCTAATTTGTTTATTAATAACTTTATGTTCAAAATTGTGCACTCTCCTCAAACAATAGCATGGTATTATTAACAAGAGTTTAAGCTTTCTGCCAATATCAGATATGTCTTGGGAAATTTTCTTGTTACTTACAACCTCATGCTAATCGCATTAGCCTACGTTAGCTCAACCGTCCCCAAATAGGTTTTTAACAAAGGGGTGGAATACTTGTCTCAAGACATTTCACCTTTTTCATTAATTTTTAAAAGCATAATTCCACTTCGACATTATGGGTTATTGTGTGTAGCCCAGTGACACAATCTCAATTTAATCCATTCTAGATTCAGGCTGTAACACAACAAAATGTGGAAAAAGTCGAGGGGTGTGAATACTTTCTGAAGGCCATGCATGTCAGACAGTATAATTTGGAAATAGTCTTGTCATTTTAGTGTTTTATATATTAGCCAGTATAATAAAAACATTTTATTGCCATTTTGTGTAAAAAAAAAAAAAATAATGTTGCTTACCTCAGTGATGTGCTAACATTAGCTAGATATGTATAACTAATCCAAGATACATCCTGTCATTTCCAATGGTAGCAAATGAACCAGTGGGCAGAACAAGCAAGGAGGTGGGGAGAGCAAAGCAAGGAGGTGGGGAGAGCAAAGCAAGATTATATATTGTCGCGTTCTAGAATGTATTTCCATAATGGAACTTCTACTCTGTTAAATGCCCTCGTGCAATAACTTAATTCGCCTTTACACTCCTAAACAATGCAATTTTTTGTCAACTTTAGCAAAGGGTAAAGTCTACAAAACTTAGTCCACTCTATTCGTAACAGATTATAGTTTATGGGAAGAGTACTGTTTTGAGATCAAATGTTTCATAGGTCAAAATCCACCGCGCTCCATCTTCTCCCACTGCCGGCCACTGGGCTTCCTCTCATCACCATATTTGGTGGTGAGAGGAAAACGCCAAACGGATGCTTCAGATTTATACGTCCGGTTAAACATCTGACTCATTGTTCTGTGTCACTACTGTGGAAATGAGTTATTCTTGCGCAAGCGCACGTTTGCTATTTGATTGGCTGATGAGGAAGAATGAACGGAGTTGCTTAAACAGGCATTAGCTCCTCCTAGGCAACCTACAAGTCACAATGGGGTCTTATTGGACAATTTTGCTTAACCATACCAGTATGAAAAATAGTTATAGTAGTCCCCAAAATGTCTTCAAATGTTCATAGTTATGTATATTAAACAAAAATATAAACGCAACAATTTCAACGATTTTGGTCATTTTGTCAACAAGGCAGCAGGGCCCCCTAGCAGCAGGCGACTGTTGCCTGGAGCCGGACCTGCTGCCTTGTTGACAAAATGACCAAGAGGCACAGATTACTTTTTGAGTTGAGAAGGGGCACTCCTGCTCCTCCCTCCCCGCTTTCGCCCGGGGCCTCGTCACTCAGCATAATCGAATTCGCCCAATACTCCAACCCGGAAGTGAATTTACCTTGGTCCTCGGAAGAAGACATTTGAGGGAGAAATAAGTAACGCAGAAACGTGATGGTTTGAAGCCGAAGGGCGTCTATAAATTGTAGTATTATTCATTGTGTTTTATCAAAATGTCCAAACTACAGCTGTTGAATGTGTTTATCACCGAGCGTTTAACAACAGCAGCAGTGGAGATATTTGGTTCAGCAGAAAAGACATTAGCAGAGTACCAGGAGCGACTAACAACAGCGGCATTTGATATATTTGTTGTGGTGGAAAAGACGATCGCAGAGGTTCAGGGAGAGAACGACCGTCTACGAGGACTTCTTCTGGGTCATTTAGGAGCAGGTTTGTTACTGATTTAACCCGAGGTTATGTTTTAACATTTGTTTTCTGAATCACACTAGTTAGTGGCCAGCCCAATCTGTACCACTGCCATCATGTGCCCACTAGTGTCGCGTTATGACCTAACGTTTTGGAACAAACATGCCTCTGTGAGATAAAGAATAAGATAACTTTCTGCAAATGAACGAGACCCAGGTATCAAGTATCAGAATGTGGGATATTTAGCCAATATTTATCGTTACATGTCGATAATGATAAATAGCCGATGATAATGTAAGATTTCACCCAAATAAATTACATCGCGCTTTAATTGCCGTACAGAACCGTGTACGTCAGTGGGCACCAACCTTTTCTGAAGAAAAAAAACGTAAGCCTGTGCAACATTAACCAATTAAAAACTGTTCTGTAGCAATGAGGTTTGTGCAGTAGGTTTTTGGTCCAAAATATTATCACTGCATATAGGCTATAATTGAATTGCCCTGCCAATGTTGTTCATCTCAGACCATTTTGAAATTATATATTTTTTTAAATAAAAAAAAAAGCTAATTGTCATTTGTTTTATAACTTGTGATGCACAGCTAAATGAGCATAATCATTTGCTTTTTTTTTACTGGACTGGTGGTCTACATCTGATGACCAGTCGGAGGGGGGGCAGCAGTGGTGAGACTGCCTCATCGTCCCTCCACTCAGAAAAGGGGACACAGTCTTTCAGCTGATGAAGTCGTTCTGCCTTACACACCAATTCATGTTGTTACTGCTATGACCAGAGAAAGCAAAGATGATTCCTTGATATTAATAAAAAGACATGCCGCTAATAATAACAACGCAAGTTTATGGGAACACTTTGCTACTCATTCATTACAGCTGCAGTGCTGGTTGTAGTGTGAGTGAAAGTAGGGAGAAATGTGCATTTTATGGCTTAAGGTGTTGAACAAAGTGCCGAATACGGCAGCTGAATCTACTGCCAACAGCGCGAAAACAAATAACAAAATGGGCTTTATCGTTACAGAAATGTTTGGTGATCAACTAGGATTTTTTTTTACATTTATTTTTTTACCTTTTATTAAACTAGGCAAGTCAGTTAAGAACAAATTCTATATTTTCAATGACGGCCTAGGAACAGGGGGTTAACTGCCTGTTCAGGGGCAGAACGACAGATTTGTACCTTGTCAGCTCGGGGGTTTGAACTTGCAACCTTCCGGTTACTAGTCCAATGCTCTAACCACTAGGCTACCCTGCCGCCCCAATGCTTTGGTGGTTGTTGACCAGTCGATCGCGGCCGTACGATTGGTGACCACGTGTCAATTGAACAGAACCATTGGACGTGTCTCAATCCACTGAATCTGCAGGTGATGGGGATTGCACTAGAGTTGTATTTGTGAGACAAGGATGGATCTTTTTGCGCAGTGGCTACCAAACTTTTTATAGTCCCATGCCCCTTAAAACATTCAACCTCCAGCTGCGTTCCCCCTCTAGCACCAGGGTCAGAGTGCTCTCAAATGTTGTTTTTTTGCCCTCATTGTAAGCCTGCCACAGACATACTATACGATGCATTTATGAAACATAAGAATGAGTGGGAGTTTTTGTCACAACCCGGCTCGTGGAAAGGAACAAAGAGCTCTTATAGGACCAGGGCACAAATAATAGTATAATAATAATAGTAAATAATTTTGCTCTTTATTTAGCCATCTTACATATAAAACCTTATTTGTTCATCAAAAATTGTGAATAACTCACTCACTGTTTGAAAGGATGCACATAACTCTGCAATGTTGGGTTGTATTGGAGAGTCTCTATTAAATAATTTTCCACACAGTCTGTGCCTGTATTTAGTTTTCATGCTAGTGAGGGCCGAGAATCCACTCTCACATAGGTACGTGTTTGCAAAGGGCATCAGTGTCTTAACAGCGCAATTTGCCAAGGCAGGATACTCTGAGCGCAGCCCGATCCAGAAATCTGGCAGTGGCTTCTGATTAAATTCTATTTTCACAGAGCTGCTTGTTGCAATTTCGATGAGGCTCTCTTGTTCAGATATCAGTAAGTGGACTGGAGGCAGGGCATGAAAGGGATAACGAATCCAGTTGTTAGTTAAGAAGTTGTCTGTTTTGGGAAAGTTCCTGTGTAATTGCGCACCCAGCTCACTCAGATGCTTCGCTTTATCACATTTGACATTGTCTGTAAAGCTTGTTCATTTGCTCACAAAAAAAATCATACAATGATGGAAAGACCTGTGTGTTGTCCTTGTTAATGCAGACAGATATGAGCTCCAACTTGTTAGTCATAGACCGATTCAGACCGTTCAGGTGAGAGAGAACATCACCCAGACAGGTGAGAGAGAACATCACCCAGACAGGTGAGAGAGAACATCACCCAGACAGGTGAGAGAGAACATCACCCAGACAGGTGAGAGAGAACATCACCCAGACAGGTGAGAGAGAACATCACCCAGACAGGTGAGAGAGAACATCACCCAGACAGGTGAGAGAGAACCCAGACAGGTGAGAGAGAACATCACCCAGACAGGTGAGAGAGAACATCACCCAGACAGGTGAGAGAGAACATCACCCAGACAGGTGAGAGAGAACATCACCCAGACAGGTGAGAGAGAACATCACCCAGACAGGTGAGAGAGAACATCACCCAGACAGGTGAGAGAGAACATCACCCAGACAGGTGAGAGAGAACATCACCCAGACAGGTGAGAGAGAACCCAGACAGGTGAGAGAGAACATCACCCAGACAGGTGAGAGAGAACATCACCCAGACAGGTGAGAGAGAACATCACCCAGACAGGTGAGAGAGAACATCACCCAGACAGGTGAGCGAGAACATCACCCAGACAGGTGAGAGAGAACATCACCCAGACAGGTGAGAGAGAACATCACCCAGACAGGTGAGAGAGAACATCACCCAGACAGGTGAGAGAGAACATCACCCAGACAGGTGAGAGAGAACATCACCCAGACAGGTGAGAGAGAACATCACCCAGACAGGTGAGAGAGAACATCACCCAGACAGGTGAGAGAGAACATCACCCAGACAGGCCAGTCGTGTGTGAAACTCGTCATTGAGCAAACGATCAATGTACTTTATGCTCAGGAAAGAACTTTAAACTCGTCTCTCAATTTAAAAAAAAAAAAAAAAAAAAAAAAGTGTCAATACTTTACCCCTTGTTGTAAAAACATTACATGGTCGCTTCCCATATCATTACATAATGCAGAAAATACATGAGAGTTCAGGGGCCTTGCTTTAACAAAGTTAACCATTTTCACTGTAGTGTCCAAAACGTCTTTCAATCTGTCAGGCATTCCCTTGGCAGCAAGAGCCTCTCGGTGGATGCTGCAGTGTACCCAAGTGGCGTCGGGAGCAACTGCTTGCACATGTATTACCACTCCACTATGTCTCCCTGTCATGGCTTTTGCGCCATCAGTACAGATACCAACACATCTTGACCACCAAAGTCCATTTGATGTCACAAAGCTGTCCAGTACTAAATATCCTCTCCTGTTGTCCTGGTTTCCAGTGGTTTGCGAAAGAGGAAGTCTTCCTTAATTGACCCCCCCATAAACGTAACGGACATATACCAGGAGCTGTGCCAGGCCCGCCACACCTGTTGACTCATTCAGCTCTAAATCATATAATTCACTGGCTTGTATGCGAAGCAGTAATTGTTTCAAAACATCTCCTGCCATGTCACTGATGTGTCGTGAAACAGTGTCGTTTGATGAAGATATTGTCTGTATAGTTTCTTTTGTCCTTTTCCCTCAACATTGTCCCAGCCATATCCACTGAAGCAGGAAGAATTAAATCCTCCACAATAGTATGGGGCTTGCCTATTCTAGCTACTCGGTACCTCACCATATTAGAAGCGTCTAGCCCCTTCTTATTAATGGTATCTGTTGCTTTTAATTCTCGCTCAAAAAACTCCTGTGGCTTATTTTTCAAATTAGCATGTTTTGTTTCTAAATGTCTGCACAAGAGTGAAGGTTTCATCGAGTTGTGAGATAGGACTTTTACACATATAACACACTGTGGCTGAGGAAAGGCACTACTCCCAATATAAGTGAACCCCCAAATCAATGTAGTTCTCATCATATTTGCGGCTCTTCGATGCTTTCCCGGGTAAGGGGGGCAGTAGTTCTTCGGCTGCATCAGATTCACAACTGTCAGTGTCCATGCTAGCCGGGCTAACAACAACTGTAGTATTACTGATGCTAGCTGGGCTAACAACAACTGTATAATTACTGATGCTAGCTGGGCTAACAACAACTGTAGTATTACTGATGCTAGCTGGGCTAACAACAAATGTATAATTACTGATGCTAGCATTGGATGAGCTCGTGGAAGCAGAACAACTTGTGTGGTCGACAGGTGCAGGTGCAGGTGTAGTACTGCTGGTAGTAGCAACTGGTAGTAGCAGTAATACCAGTAGAGCTGGTATGTGTCTCTATGGACGCAGAACAACTTGTGTGGTCGACAGGTGCAGGTGTAGTACTGCTGGTATGTGTCTCTATGGACGCGGGTCTTACTTTTTTTAACCAGTTATCCATTTTTGAGCAAACAGAATGAGCAGCAGCTACATTAGTGGAATTCCCGTGAGAGAGTCAGGGTTCATGTGATTGGATGTTAATTATTTGACTAGACTACCTGTATTTTGCATGGTGTTGTTATTTCGCTGAACACTAGATGGTTACATTTTTGGCAGTGAAACAAGGCTACTCAGGTGAGGGGGGAAAAACCTCACCCAAATGTATTGCCCCGTTGGAAAATATAAATGGACTGTTTGAAAATGTGAATTATAAAAATTAAAATAAACATTTGATAAAAATAAAATAAAAAGCATTTTTAGTTGGCGTTACCCCCGACAACGTTGCGCGTACCCCTTGGGAATACCAATTCAGATGTGGTTCTGCGTATGACCCCTAGGGGGCAATGCAGTTCAATATACCGCATTCCTGGTTAACTACCACTAGTTACCACAAACACAAAGTCATAAAGCCTCCCTATTTCTAAAATGTATCTTCTTAAAATGTGATTTTAAACCTAATCATACTGATAACATTATGCCTAAATTAAGTTCAAAAATATCATTTTTGTTTTTATGAAATAGCTTTTTTTGACTGTGGCAGTGGTAACTAGTGGAAACCCTACCAGATGGCTCCCACTCACTCAGCAATGATGGTATTAATGCTGTTTTAGGTTCTCTGTTATGTTCTTCTCCTCCATGTTCTCAGTTGTCAGTACATACTTCACGTCCCACTTCTTATCAATGTGATGGCTCGTTGCAGTGATGTGTGACACAATGTTCATAGACATCCAACAATCTGTTGTTATGGTGTTTGAGAGCTCGCGCTTTGCACTTCCAGAGGAATCATTTTCTCCATCAGGGCTGTCTTGGTTTTTCGACATGGCATCTTATTGTCTGGTTCTAGATATACCATTAGGGTATTGAAGCCTCCATTCTCTACCATCCTTCATCCTCTACCATCCATTCTCTACCATTCATCCTCTACCATCCATCATTCATCCTCTATCATTCATCCTCTACCATCCATCCTTCATCCTCTACCATCCATCCTTCATCCTCTACCATCCATCCTTCATTCTCTACCATCCTTCAGACAAGCCTGCATCACAACTGTTCATTTGCACAATTTCTCTCATTCAGTGTTGCTTGTAAATGTCCAAACTCACTGAAAATGCCATTCAGTAGCTACTAGCTATGCTTGTATAACTTTGAGCCTGATTTTCCTGTCTTTGCAATTAGTTTATATTCGTTTTCGAATGTTAGCATTCTGCTAACAGCATCTGTGATTTCGCTATTAGTTTGTGCTAATTTTGTTAGCATTCTGGTAATAAATGCCAAATGTTATTTTTCATTTCATTTACTCTTAAAACTTGGACAATTTTTCATTTCATTTTTCTTTTTCAATGTCAATTTTCATATTGTTAAGTTAGTGTATTATCTATGTTTCAATAGGTTTCCTACAGAAGATTGACAGTTTTATTTGTAACAAATGGATATTCCCACTCAAGTCAACATTCTTTGATGTGTGGACCATCTATCCATCTCTGTGGTACCATTTTTGAAAGTTGAGATGTCAGCCATGAAGTCTCATGCTAGGGTGGGGTATGCAAAATGGGTGAACTTTGAGCACCTCGATCGCCTGAATATTTTGTCATTCAGGTCCAAAAAGTCACTTTCTGAGCACTTCAAGCATAAAATAATATTCCATTAAATGTGTTTTTAAAGTAGTCTGACCCACCAAGTGACTCGCTCTGGCAAGATGTCTGCTTTCACAGCGCCTCAGAATGGGACTTGACTGAGTTTCTAAAATAAATGATAATCTATAATATCATCAATCAATCAAATATATTTATAAAGCCATTTTTTACATGTCTCAAAGTGCTGTACAGAAACCCAGCCTGAAACCCCAAACAGCAAGCAATGCAGGTGTAGAAGCACGGTGGCTAGGAAAAACTCCCTAGAAAGGCCAAAACCTAGGAAGAAACCTAGAGAGGAACCAGGCAATGAGGGGTGGCCAGTCCTCTTCTGGCTGTGCCAGGTGGAGATTATAACAGAACATGGCCAAGATGTTCAAATGTTCATAGATGACCAGCAGGGTCAAATAATAATAATCACAGTGGTTGTAGAGGGTGCAACAGGTCAGCACCTCAGCAGCACCTCAGGAGTAAATGTCAGTTGGCTTTTCATAGCCAATCATTAAGAGTTGGAGACAGCAGGTGCGGTGTTATATATGAGGGAGAGAGAGAGAGCGTACTTAAATTCACACAGTTCACCAGATATACAGACTGACACAAACTATTGCAGCATAAATACTGGAGGCTGAGACAGGAGGGATCGGGAGACACTGGCCCCATCCGACGATACCCCCGGACAGGGTCAAACAGGCAGGGTGTAACCCCACCCACTTTGCCAAAGCACAGCCCCACACCACTAGATGGATATCTTCAACCACCAACCTACTACCCTGAGACAAGGCAGAGTATAGCCCACGAAGATCTGCCCCACGGCACGAACCCAAACCCGGACAGGAAGATCACGTCAGTGACTCAATCCACTCAAGTGACGCACCCCTCCTAGGGACGGCATGAAAGAGCCCTAGTCAGCCAGTGACTCAGCCCCTGTAATAGGGTTAAAGGCAGAGAATCCCAGTGGAGAGAGGGGAACCGGCCAGGCAGAGACAGCAAGGGCGGTTCGTCGCTCCAATCGTAGGACCTACTGAAGAGATGAGACTTAAAGGTTGAGACCGAGTTTGTGTCTCTCACATGGGTAGGCAGACCATTCCATAAAAATGTAGCTCTATAGGAGAAAGCCCTGCCTCCAGCTGTTTGCTTAGAAATTCTAGGGACAATTAGGAGGCCTGCGTCTTGTGACCGTAGCGTACGTGTAGGTATGTACGGCAGGACCAAATCAGAGAGATAGGTAGGAGCCAGCCCATGTAATGCTTTGTAGGTTAGCAGTAAAACCTTGAAATCAGCCCTGGCCTTAACAGGAAGCCAGTGTAGGGAGGCTAGCACTGGAGTAATATGATCACATTTTTTTAGTTCTAGTCAAGATTCTAGCAGCTGTGTTTAGCACTAACTGAAGTTTATTTCGTGCTTTATCCGGGTAGCCGAAAAGTAGAGCATTTCAGTCGTCTAATCTAGAAGTGACAAAAGCATGGATGAATTTTTCTCCATTTTTGGACAGAATTTTTCAGATTTTTGTAGTGTTACGAAGATTGGGGAAAAAAAGCTGTCCTTGAAATATTCTTGATATGTTCGTCAAAAGAGAGGTCAGGGTCCAGAGTAACGCCGAGGTCCTTCAGTTTTATTTGAGACGACTGAACAACCAAAGATTAATTGTCAGATGCAACAGAAGATCTCTTTGTTTCTTGGGACCTAGAACAAGCATCTCTGTTTTGTCTGAGTTTTACAAGTAAAACATTTACCGCCATCCACTTCCTTATGTCTGAAACACAGGCTTCCAGGGAGGGCAATTTTGGGGCTTCACCATGTTTCATCGAAATGTACAGCAGTGTGTCGTCCGCATAGCAGTGATTGTTAACATTATGTTTCCGAATGACATCACCAATAGGTAAAATATATAGTGAAAGCAATAGTGGTCCTAAAACAGAACCTTGAGGAACACCGAAATTTACCGTTGATTTGTCAGAAGACAAACTGATATCTTTCCCATGGATAAGATCTAAAACAGGTCAGAATTTGTCTGTGTAGATAAAAGAATGTGGTGATCGATGGTATCAAAAGCAGCACTAAGGTCTAGGACCACAAGGACAGATGCAGAGCCTTGGTCTGACACCATTAAAAGTTAATTTACCACCTTACCGAGTACAGTCTCAGTGCTATGATGGAGTCCAAAACCAGACTGAAGTGTTTTGTATACATTGTTTGTCTTCAGGAAGGCAGTGAGTTGCAGCGCAACAGCTTTTTCTAAACATTTATAGCCAGGGGTAGGGCATTTTGTCTTATGCAGAATTATGGGATATTAGAATCCTCTAGATCTGAATGCAGGTGGTTAAGAACTTCCTCTTATGGAATATTGTAAATATGAAGTAGCAAAATGGGGCTAGTAAATCACCTGCTGCAGTTATGTTGCATTAGTTAGAATTCTGAATAGACTTCAATGTAAATATTTGTCATTGTTTCTTGGGTGCTAACTACTTATTTCCTTTCTTCTCTCTCCAGATCCCCAGCAGCTAAATCTCCCCGAAGGGGAGGTTTCCCCTAAGCAGCAGCAGCATTGTGAGCAGGAGTGGAGCCCCAGTCCGGGGCAGGAAGACCCAGAGCCCACACAGATTACAGAGGAACAGAAGGAACTCAGGACCAGTCAGGAGGAAGAGCAGCTTCAAAGACTTAGGTCTGCTACCACAGAGGTTGTACAATTGATATTTATTCCTCGCTGTGTGGAAAGTGACTGTGACCAGGACAGCAAGACGGACTCTCTACCCTCCAACACAACTGAACAGACCCAATCAGCATTGGATGACGAGGATTACAGAGCATCACAATTATCCAGTCACTCTCAACTCCTCTCTGCATTAAATCCACACTGTTCTGCAGCTCTGAGTGAAATCATTGTAAGTATTGATGAAGACGAGAGTGAAGAACTACCGTCAAGGTCAAAGAGAACACGGGAAAAGAAAAAACAAATCTCTCAAGTCTGCACTGAGGCCAAGACAACCAGTGAGCTGAAAGCACCTTTAAAGTCTCACACAAACAGGAGACCATGCAAGTGTCATGTGTGCAGTAAATGCTTTAAGACACCAGGCCCTTTAAAGGTACATTGGAGAATTCACACAGGGGAGAAATCACACCGCTGTCCTTTTTGTTGTCAAGGATTTAAGTCATTAAACGTTCTGAAACTACACCAGAAAGTTCACACTGGGGAGAAAGATAGATCACAGCAATGTCCTGTGTGCTGTAAGTCCTTTCATAGCACAGCTTCTTTAAAATATCATCAGACAATTCACACAGGGGAGAAATCATTTAAGTGCCAAAAAGGTGGCAGATCAGTCAGGTGCAAGTGCTACATCAACAAGTATATGAGGACTACTCACCCAGGTGCAAAGACATACAGCTGTCCCGTGTGCAGTAAAAGCAGTCTTCATAGTGAGAAACCCAATCAGTCTTCTGTGTGCAGTACAGACTTTATTAACTCCTTACCCAATTATAAAGTACATCAGAGCACTCACACAGGAGAGAAATCATTTAAGTGTCCCGTGTGCATTAAAAGCTTCGGGAGTGCAAGTCTTTTAAAAATACACCAGATATATCACACAGGGGAGAAATCGCACAAGTGCAAAGAATGCGACAAACGCTTCTACAGCAAAGGGCATCTGGTCAGGCATATGATGACTCACACAGGGGAGAAACTTTATAAGTGCTCTGTATGTGAAAAATGCTTTGTATCATCGTCTGCTCTAAAAAAACACTGTGAAATCGAAGAGGATCCTTGTCGTCATGAAGTTTGTGACAAAAGCATCATGTGGAAGGGAAGCTTGACGGAACACTTAAATACGCACACAGGGAAGAAATCATCTAAGCGCCTTGTATATGAAAAAGGCCTCGCATCATCAAGTGTTCTAAAATGCGACCAGCTGGATCACTGCGGAGGGAAACCAGAAGAGAGTCAATCCGAGAGGGAGTCGTATCTCTGCAGCGACTGTGGCAAAAGCTTCCGAACCATCAGTTACCTGAGAGTGCATATGAAAACGCACAGAGAGAGAGAGCTGCATAAATGTCCTGTATGTGGTAAGTGCTTCACGTCATCGGCTTATTTCAAACTCCACCAGCGAATCCACACCGGAGAGAAACAACATCAGTGCAACGTTTGCAGCAAAAGCTTCACTCTGAGTGGACACCTGACGGAACACATGAGGACTCACACAGGGGAGAAATCATTTAAGTGTCCGGTATGTGGGAAAAGTTTTACATCTTCAAGTGTTCTAAAACGTCACCAGCAGAATCACTGTGGAAAAACTGCAAAAGAAAAGCAATCTGAGGAAACGTCGTATCTCTGCAGCGACTGTGGCAAAAGTTTCAGAACAATGAGTTACCTGAGGGTGCATATGAAGACTCACAGAGAGAGAGAGGTGCATAAATGTCCTGTATGTGGAAAAGGCTTCAGGTGGGCCTCTTCGCTAAAAATCCATCAGAGAATTCACACAGGAGAGAAACCTTTTATGTGCACGGTTTGTAGCAAAAGCTTCACTTGGAAGGGAACCCTAACAGAACACATGAAGAATCACACAGGGGAGAAATCACATCAGTGCCACGTCTGCAGCAAAAGGTTTGTTTATAGCAGAAGCCTGTCTCGTCATATGATGTCTCACACAGGGGAGAAACCTTTTAAGTGTCCCCTATGTGGAATATGCTGTACAACATCAAGTCTTCTGAGATGCCACCAGCGAATTCACACCGGTGTGAAACCATATCTATGTAACGTTTGTAGCAAACAATTCACTTGGAAGGGAGGTCTGACACAACATATGAAAAGTCACACAGGTGAGAGACCATATAAGTGCCCTGTGTGTGAAAAGGGCTTTATAACGTCGGGCGATCTGACACGCCACACGCGTGTTCACACTGGAGAGAAACCATTTCGCTGCAATGATTGTAACAAATGCTTTAGTCAGATCAGTTCCCTTAAATCACACATGAAGAATATTCACTAGAGAGAGAGAGAGAGAGAGAACACATAACAGTATAAAATGTGTCAGTCTCAAGGATGAAGGGTCCATTCTAATTGATACCGGTAAGGGCACAATATATCATGGTTGAAAGGAATGACTGAACTTGTAGAACATTGTCTATAGCCTACACTGAGTGTGCAAAACATTAAGAACACCTTCCTCATTGAGTTGCACCCCCTTTTTTCCCCCCTCAGAACGAGCCTCAATTCATCGGTGCATTATTATCGGTTATTATGTAGTTCTACGGTCTGTACTGGTCCAGGAGTGAGTACTCGTAACACAAAGGCTGTTATTATGTAGTTCTACGGTCTGTACAGGTCCAGGAGTGAGTACTCGTAACACAAAGGCTGTTATTATGTAGTTCTATGGTCTGTACAGGTCCAGGAGTGAGTACTCGTAACACAAGGGGAGTTATTATGTAGGTCTCTACAGGTCCAGGAGTGAGTACTCGTAACACAAAGCAAGTTATTATGTAGGTCTGTACAGGTCCAGGAGTGAGTACTCGTAACACAAGGGGAGTTATTATGTAGGTCTCTACAGGTCCAGGAGTGAGTACTCGTAACACAAGGGGAGTTATTATGTAGGTCTGTACAGGTCCAGGAGTGAGTACTCGTAACACAAGGGGAGTTATTATGTAGGTCTGTACAGGTCCAGGAGTGAGTACTCGTAACACAAGGGGAGTTATTATGTAGGTCTGTACAGGTCCAGGAGTGAGTACTCGTAACACAAGGGGAGTTATTATGTAGGTCTGTACAGGTCCAGGAGTGAGTACTCGTAACACAAGGGGAGTTATTATGTAGGTCTGTACAGGTCCAGGAGTGAGTACTCGTAACACAAGGGGAGTTATTATGTAGGTCTGTACAGGTCCAGGAGTGAGTACTCGTAACACAAGGGGAGTTATTATGTAGGTCTCTACAGGTCCAGGAGTGAGTACTCGTAACAAAAGGGGAGTTATTATGTAGGTCTGTACAGGTCCAGGAGTGAGTACTCGTAACACAAGGGGAGTTATTATGTAGGTCTGTACAGGTCCAGGAGTGAGTACTCGTAACAAAAGGGGACTTATTATGTAGGTCTGTACAGGTCCAGGAGTGAGTACTCGTAACAAAAGGGGACTTATTATGTAGGTCTGTACAGGTCCAGGAGTGAGTACTCGTAACACAAGGGGACTTATTATGTAGGTCTGTACAGGTCCAGGAGTGAGTACTCGTAACACAAGGGGAGTTATTATGTAGGTCTGTACAGGTCCAGGAGTGAGTACTCGTAACACAAGGGGAGTTATTATGTAGGTCTCTACAGGTCCAGGAGTGAGTACTCGTAACACAAGGGGAGTTATTATGTAGGTCTGTACAGGTCCAGGAGTGAGTACTCGTAACACAAGGGGAGTTATTATGTAGGTCTCTACAGGTCCAGGAGTGAGTACTCGTAACACAAGGGGAGTTATTATGTAGGTCTGTACAGGTCCAGGAGTGAGTACTCGTAACACAAGGGGAGTTATTATGTAGGTCTCTACAGGTCCAGGAGTGAGTACTCGTAACACAAGGGGAGTTATTATGTAGGTCTGTACAGGTCCAGGAGTGAGTACTCGTAACACAAGGGGAGTTATTATGTAGGTCTCTACAGGTCCAGGAGTGAGTACTCGTAACACAAGGGGAGTTATTATGTAGGTCTGTACAGGTCCAGGAGTGAGTACTCGTAACACAAGGGGAGTTATTATGTAGGTCTCTACAGGTCCAGGAGTGAGTACTCGTAACACAAGGGGACTTATTATGTAGGTCTGTACAGGTCCAGGAGTGAGTACTCGTAACACAAGGGGACTTATTATGTAGGTCTGTACAGGTCCAGGAGTGAGTACTCGTAACACAAGGGGAGTTATTATGTAGGTCTGTACAGGTCCAGGAGTGAGTACTCGTAACACAAGGGGAGTTATTATGTAGGTCTGTACAGGTCCAGGAGTGAGTACTCGTAACACAAGGGGAGTTATTATGTAGGTCTGTACAGGTCCAGGAGTGAGTACTCGTAACACAAGGGGAGTTATTATGTAGGTCTCTACAGGTCCAGGAGTGAGTACTCGTAACACAAGGGGAGTTATTATGTAGGTCTGTACAGGTCCAGGAGTGAGTACTCGTAACACAAGGGGAGTTATTATGTAGGTCTCTACAGGTCCAGGAGTGAGTACTCGTAACACAAGGGGAGTTATTATGTAGGTCTGTACAGGTCCAGGAGTGAGTACTCGTAACACAAGGGGAGTTATTATGTAGGTCTGTACAGGTCCAGGAGTGAGTACTCGTAACACAAGGGGAGTTATTATGTAGGTCTCTACTGGTCCAGGAGTGAGTACTCGTAACACAAGGGGAGTTATTATGTAGGTCTCTACAGGTCCAGGAGTGAGTACTCGTAACACAAGGGGAGTTATTATGTAGGTCTGTACAGGTCCAGGAGTGAGTACTCGTAACACAAGGGGAGTTATTATGTAGGTCTGTACAGGTCCAGGAGTGAGTACTCGTAACACAAGGGGAGTTATTATGTAGGTCTCTACAGGTCCAGGAGTGAGTACTCGTAACACAAGGGG
Organism: Oncorhynchus tshawytscha; assembly: GCF_018296145.1. Classification (NCBI taxonomy): domain Eukaryota; kingdom Metazoa; phylum Chordata; class Actinopteri; order Salmoniformes; family Salmonidae; genus Oncorhynchus; species Oncorhynchus tshawytscha. The sequence continues at coordinate 47,703,867 of NC_056458.1, read as the reverse complement.
AGTTATTATGTAGGTCTGTACAGGTCCAGGAGTGAGTACTCGTAACACAAGGGGAGTTATTATGTAGGTCTCTACAGGTCCAGGAGTGAGTACTCGTAACAAAAGGGGAGTTATTATGTAGGTCTATGGTTTCTCTACTTTTGTTGGCGTAGATAAAGTCTATAAAAGGTAGAGATGTACGGTCTCCCCTGAACCCATTCTTTCTCTCTCTGCTTTTAAAAAATATGATCAATGGAACTGTCTACAGCTCACATTCATGGAGGTACACACCGGTAACAACTCTTAACATGTATTCAGCTGAATTAGCTCATGTGTTTTATTTTTATTCATTTTAAGTGTCGCACTAGGGCATTTCAGACCTTTTTTAAGTGAAGAATGTCTTCTTTTTTTTACGATTTGTGTTTTGCTTTTCATTTATTGTTGTGTATAATGTTTAGTTTAATGTGTATGTTGTATTTTGATGTGCTGTCAAAATAAAGGTGAAATAAAAATAATTTGGCAGTCTTGGGGATTGCAGCCAGAATAGGGTGACGTGGGAGAGATAAAAAAAAAAAAAATTGTTATGCCTCATTTTAATGACCATGTTTGATCACAACAAGGAGGTACGCAGCGAGTCCGATTGCGAGTGACGATGTTGATTTTATTCAACGCTTTAGCCTTACGGCTGCTTTCATCATGCCACATTCACACGCAGAATTATGAAGCGGACATTCTGGACTTGCTAATTGGTTGGAACGCGGCATGTGTAGAACTACAACCAGTTAACAGGTAGGACATTTCCAGAGACCGACTAACCACGTGAACATTGCATTAGTTTTAGCAGACGCACCTCTGGAATAGTGTTTTAGCTTGAATTTCAATGGGTCACTAATGAGGGGGGTTCGATTCATTTCAATGGGTCACTAATGAGGGGGGTTCGATTCATTTCAATGGGTCACCAATGATGGGGGTTCGATTCATTTCAATGGGTCACTAATGAGGGGGTTCGATTCATTTCAATGGGTCACTAATGAGGGGGTTCGATTCATTTCAATGGGTCACCAATGATGGGGGTTCGATTCATTTCAATGGGTCACTAATGAGGGGTTCGATTCATTTCAATGGGTCACCAATGATGGGGGTTTGATTCATTTCAATGGGTCACTAATGAGGGGGGTTCGATTCATTTCAACCGGGCGCCCGTGTATGTGTGTTTTGCACTTGCTGAAAGTTGATTGCCTTCCATTTGGATACGGTGTGGTAATACCAATGGTTTGTTTACATGGCAGGTTAGGTGAATTAGAATGAGGTTAGGAAAAGGATTAATGTTAAAGCCAAACTAATTCGATAATGTGGTTGTGGGCTCCGGAGGCATGCAGAGACCAACCAGTTCCTGTAGAAACACAAACTCACGTCCTTCACAACAGCTCTGCGAAGCCAAAAAAGTGTGTTTGCTCTGACTTCTTCTGAGGCCGCATCACAGGAAATGCTGTATGGCCACTGCAGATGTTGGATTGACCAGGCAGAGCCTTTTAGGTTCACATGCTGACCACACCGCTCGTGTCGCGTGCGTAAGCGTTTCAAAAATACATGTACACATACATGTTATTCATTCATTGCAGAGACACTGCTCGCGTCAACGTAGCCAGGCGCTAAAATAGAACTTGGTTCTATTTGTGACGCGCTACAAATCCCCCCACCTCTCCCATCTCCTCATTGGTTTTTAGGAGTATATTCCCACGTGGGTGATTGAAAGATGAACTGGGTTCCACACAAGTTTTCCCCGAAAAGAGATTGCTTTTAATTGATGCTTTATCTGCCTTCCCGGTGCAAAATACTATTAGACTGATTGTTGACAATATTACTGAGAGGCGCAGATTACTGTTCCGTTTGAGAAAACGGGTTCAACCCGTCCAGCATAAAATAACTCTGTCGCTTATATCAATTTAATTCAAAGGGCTTTCCACCACAATTACCTCCACCCCCACTGCCGCTTTTGTTCGCCAACCCGGAAGTAGATTTACCTCGGTCCTCAGAAGACATTTTGAGTGAGAAAGAAGTCACGCAGAAACATAAACCCGCATGAATGTTGAAGAGCATTTTTAAAGTGTAATTTTTCCCTCCTAATGTACAAACTACAGCCACAGAGTTACTGTCCTGTCTTTCCTACAGCTGTTTATAACCTAACGGCTAATATTGGCGACTGTGAATATATTTGGTTCAGTGGAAAAGACAGTAGTAGTCTTGTTGTGAAAACAAATGCTCCTGAAGCCTTGGGGGCTTTCACTAAATTGTGCTGAAAAACGGTACATTACTCTGAGCTTTTAACACAATGCACATCAGTAACATCTGCCGGTCAGCAATGAAAAGTAACATTTGATGTTTATAAACTGAACAAAAAATATTAACGCACTAATTAACCATTTTATTGAATTACAGGTCAGATGTTTGGCGCCGACAGAGATGGCCGCCTCGCTTCGCGTTCTTAGGAAACTTTGCCATATTAATTTTTTTACGTATTATTTCTTACACTGTTAACCCAGGAACTCTCAAGTCTTATTACATACAGCCAGGAGGAACTATTGGATATAAGAGCAACATCAATTTACCAACATTACGACCAGGAATACGACTTTCCCGAAGCGGATCCTCTGTTTGGACCACCGAGGACAATGGATCGGATCCCAGCCGGCGACCCAAAACAACGGCGCCGCAGACGGAGCGGTCTTCTGGTCAGGCTCCATAGACTGGCTCACCGCTCCCGAGTTTACTACTGGCCAATGTCCAGTCTCTTCACAACAAGGTAGATAACATTCGAGCAAGGGTTGTCTTCCAGAGAGACATCAGAGATTGTTTTCACGGGAACATGGCTCACTCAAATTGTAGTGGGTCTAGGCTGCCGGGTGCGGTGGATGAGACATGAACTAGTCTTTCTAAACACTTCACGATGACATATTGTAGGCGTTATGAAGACCATGAAGGCTATGTAATGAGTTATCATTAAGTATGATTTACATACCGTATGTATTCATATTTATCTGTTTACCAAGGCCCTTCCTCAAATGCTCAGTTTGGCCGGGCTGCCAGTGTAACGGATGTGAAACGGCTAGCTCAGTTAGCGGTGGTGCGCTCTAAATAGCGTTTCAATCGGTGACGTCACTTGCTCTGAGACCTTGAAGTAGTAGTTCCCCTTGCGGCTTTTGTGGAGCGATGTGTAATGATGCTTCGTGGGTGACTGTTGTTGATGTGTGCAGAGGGTCCCTGGTTCGCGCCCGGGTAAGGGCGAGGGCACGGTCTAAAGTTATACTGTTACACCAGCTCTAGGTAGGGTTTCGGTGGTTCCAAAACTTCTTCCATTGAAGAATGATGGAGGACACTGTGTTCTTGGGGACCTTCAATGCTGTAGAAATGTTTTGGTACCCTTCTGTAGATCTGTGCCTCGACACAATCCTGTCTCGGCGCTCTACAGACAATTCCTTTGACCTCATGGCTTGGTTTTTGATCTGACATGCACTGTCAACTTATATAGTGTGGGCCTTTCCAAATCATGTGCAATCAATTGAATTTACCACAGGTGGACTCCAATCATGATCAATGGAAACAGGATGCACCTGAGCTCAATTTTGAGTCTAATTACAAAGGGTCTGAAAACTTATGTAAATAAGGTATTTCTGTTTTTTATATGTAATAAATTTGCAAACATTTCTAAAATCCTGTTTTTGCTTTGTCATTATGGGGTATTGTGTGTAGATTGCTGGGGGGAAAAAATGAATGCTGGCCCATGTTGACTCTAATGCTTCCAACAGTTGTGTCAAGTTGGCTGGATGTCCTTTGGGTGGTGGACCATTCTTAATACACACGGGAAACTGTTGAGTGTGAAAAACTCAGCAGAGCTGCAGTTCTTGACACAAACCTGTGCGCCTGGCACCTACTACTATTACCCCATTCAAAGGCACTTAAATATTGTTTATTTCCCATTCACCCTCTGAATGTAGCACATACACAATCCCTGTCGCAATTGTCTCAAGGCTTAAAAATCCTTCATTAACCCATCTCCTCCCCTTCATCTACACTGATTTGAAGTGGATTTAACAGGTGACATCAATAAGGGATCATAGGTTTCACCTGGATTCACCTGGTCAGTCTATGTCATGGAAAGAGCAGGTGTTCCTAATGTTTTGTACACTCAGTGTATAAATCTATTTCTTGATTTCTATGTATTTGTTTTGTATTGTTAGATATTACTGCACTGTTGGAGATAAATGCTTACGTGTCTTTTCTCCAACAAACAAAATGTGTGTACTTGACCGATTTGACACTCATTGCTTAACCCATAGCCCTGGTAAAGCCAACATACTCCCTGCATATTCCTCAGTCCACATACTCCCTGCATATTCCTCAGTCCACATACTCCCTGCATATTCCTCAGTCCGACATACTCCCTGCATATTCCTCAGTCCGACATACTCCCTGCATATTCCTCAGTCCGACATACTCCCTGCATATTCCTCAGTCCGACATATTCCTCCCTGCATATTCCTCAGTCCGACATACTCCCTGCATATTCCTCAGTCCGACATACTCCCTGCATATTCCTCAGTCCGACATACTCCCTGCATATTCCTCAGTCCGACATACTCCCTGCATATTCCTCAGTCCGACATACTCCCTGCATATTCCTCAGTCCGACAAGTCCTCGTGATTATCCAGTTACTGTGAGTGGCATTGGGGTTACCGTTAAACATGCATGTGAGGTTTGTGTGTGTGTGTGCACGTTTGTGCCTGCGTGTGTATGTAGCAGTGTGTGTATGTGCCTCTGTGATTTGTGCGTGTGCACGTTTGTGCCTGCCTGTGTATGTAGCAGTGTGTGTATGTGCCTCTGTGATTTGTGCGTGTGCACGTGTGTTTGGTATAAAAACAGAGGCAGTATCATTTGAAGACGTGTGACAACGAGACAGGGACCACGTCTTCCTCCCAGTCCCTATAGCTGCTGCTGGTCTCCGGGTCCTGGGCCTCCGACCTCTTCGGAGGAACCATGACCTTCAACCCCATAGGGACCAACACAGATTGAACCTACAGGGTAAGACCAGTGACCTCACCAATTTCAACAAAAAAAAAAAAAAAATTTTATTTTATTTTATTTAACTAGGCAACTCAGTTAAGAACAAATTCTTATTTACAATGACGGCCTAGGAACAGTGGGTTAACTGCCTTGTTCAGGGGCAGAATGACAGATTTTTACCTTGTCAGCTCAGGGATTCGATCTAGCAACCTTTCGGTTACTAGACGTTCTAAACACTAGGCTACCTGCAGACCCAAACATACTGATGATGCTTCCTATATTCAAGTGTTTGTTTTTTTCTGAGAGAAATACTTTTTCTAACCTCATCAGACTGGTTAAACAGCCTGGTAAAATAGACTGTAAACACAGCTGATATAGACTCAATAGACCTGTAAAAATAGACCTATAAACACAGCTGATATAGACTCAATAGACCTGTAAAAATAGACCTATAAACACAGCTGATATAGACTCAATAGACCTGTAAAAATAGACCTATAAAGACAGCTGATATAGACTCAATAGACCTGTAAAATAGACTGTAAACACAGCTGATATAGACTCAATAGACCTGTAAAAATAGACCTGTAAACACAGCTGATATAGACTCAATAGACCTGTAAAAATAGACCTATAAACACAGCTGATATAGACTCAATAGACCTGTAAAAATAGACCTATAAACACAGCTGATATAGACTCAATAGACCTGTAAAAATAGACCTATAAACACAGCTGATATAGACTCAATAGACCTGTAAAAATAGACCTATAAAGACAGCTGATATAGACTCAATAGACCTGTAATATAGACTCAATAGACTGGCAATATATTTGGCCAATGTGAATATAATTTGAATCAATCCACTAGACAGTAAATCATTTCAAAAATAATCCTTCATCCTCTGAATCTAGAATTATCCCCCACAACTAATTTTTCCAAAAGAGGATAAAACACCAAAAACAATGCTAAACCATTAATCTGTCTTCATGTACCTTTTGAGTTCCTTCTTTGCTGCTTTGGAGAAGGCCTCCGTCGTGGGTCTCCATGAGAACCACCTGCGTCTCAGCGACCTGTCCTGCACCCTGAGCTCTAATGTCTACCCCTGTCTTCAGGACCATGCGTCTCAGCGACCTGTCCTGCACCCTGAGCTCTAATGTCTACCACTGTCTTCAGGACCATGCGTCTCAGCGACCTGTCCTGCACCCTGAGCTCTAATGTCTACCCCTGTCTTCAGGACCATGCGTCTCAGCGACCTGTCCTGCACCCTGAGCTCTAATGTCTACCACTGTCTTCAGGACCATGGGTCTCAGCGACCTGTCCTGCACCCTGAGCTCTAATGTCTACCCCTGTCTTCAGGACCATGGGTCTCAGCGACCTGTCCTGCACCCTGAGCTCTAATGTCTACCCCTGTCTTCGGGACCATGGGTCTCGGCGACCTGTCCTGCACCCTGAGCTCTAATGTCTACCCCTGTCTTCAGGACCATGGGTCTCAGCGACCTGTCCTGCACCCTGAGCTCTAATGTCTACCCCTGTCTTCGGGACCATGGGTCTCGGCGACTGCGGAACCAAGCTGGAGGTCAGGGCCGGGTCTCATAACCATTTATTCAGAAGATAACATTTCTCTCTTTTTATTTTTTTTTATTAATCGGTTCCAAAAGTTTTTCTCCAGTTTGTTCTTGCTAGATTATATATTTTTTTAAATAACAATTATATTTTACACACATTATGGAAATCTGCCCATGTCTCCTCAATGGATCTTAATAATCAGTTGTTGACATAGAAAGTAAAACAGTCTGCACCTTGCTATCCAGGACCAAACTTGGTACACGACAGCATTCGAGGGTCAGTTTCCTGGACACAGATTAAGCCTAATCCTGGATTAAAAAACAAGATCGATGGAGAATCTCTATTGAAAAATGCTTTTAGTCCAGGATTAGCCTTAATCTGTATCTGGGGGGACCATGACAGTTATGATTCTACAGGTACGATCTCTGACGCAAACTCTTCAAAATGTGCTGTTTTTCAGGAAGGGAAGAGGACAAACTGATCTTCAGAAACGAGATTATGTTCTTTTGACGACTCCAGTGCTGTGATCAACAGGAGGCACTGGGTGAAGCTTTAGTTCTGCGGTGTCTAACCCCCACAGAAGGGCAACGTGAACCTGGAATTCCTGTCCCACAAGATTCCAAGAGAAATGCTTTAGGAAGGTCACCTACCAGTTTGAAATCTTCCACAACAGTTATTTCATCAGGATGGTGGATCCAGCCAGTTACCCAGTGGAGGTGTGTATGTAACAGAGGTAGTTCAGTGAACTAGGCTCTCAAATAATGACTTACCTGACGTTACACATCCAAAGTGAATGCCTAGCGTTTTAGCTTATTGGGCTAACAGTCTTGAGTCGTGCTGATGACCCAGCTTCAAGTAGACAGATATTGCGCCATGCAGTTAGCCAATGAATACTGCCCATTTTACTTCTCAAGAGGAGTTAGCTGATGTACAGACAAACAACCGTAGTTGGCACACATTTCGGATCAGTTTACTCTCCCCAAACCCTTACCGTAATAATTCAAGGGCGGGAATGAATCTGATTTTAGAACAGTGTCCAGGGAAAAAATGTAATCCTTCTTCTTTTGTGGTTCCAGGTGGATCTGAAGGAGATGGTCGACACGGAGATCACGTCCACAACCTCTGTCCACAACACTGAGATGTTTGTGGAGTCCTGCAAGACCACGCTCTCAGACAACCCGAATGATCCTGACCACTACAGCATCATCCAAAATGGGTCAGGGACAAAAAACCCAAAAGAAAACATTGGTTCCTTGTTGTATACGTTCATTATATACTTTACTGCAGCGCTCCTACCGGTTAAAACACTATATACAGGGGCCTCCCGGGTGGCGCAGTGGTTAAGGGCTGTGCCACCAGAGACTCTGGGTTCGCTCCCAGGCTCTGTCGTAACCGGACGCGACCGGGAGGTCCGTGGGGCGACGCACAATCAGCCTAGCGTCATCCGGGTTAGGGAGGGTTTGGCCAGTAGGGAAATCCTTGTCTCATTGCGCACCAGTGACTCCTGTGGCGGGCCGGGCGCAGTGCACGCTAACACACGGCTGGCTTACAGGTTGGACGCGCGCTGTGTTAAAGAAGCAGTGCAGCTTGGTTGGGTTGTGTATCGGAGGACGCATGACTTTCGACCTTCGTCTCGTTGTAGCGATGAGACAAGATAGTAGCAACTAACAATTGGATACCACGAAATTGGGGAGAAAAAGTGGGGTACATTTTTTTTTAAATTTAAAAAATGACACTATATACAATACTTTATATACCACAGCATATACACTATATACAACAGTAGTTGTGCTAATCCCTTTCGTAAGACCGTTTTGGAACGACTAATTTGACCCTATTTTCTTTCACAAGCTGCAAGGAGAACGAAACGGGTTGAGATCTCCTCCCTCATCCCAGTTCTATTTTGCAACTGAAGCTTTTTTCAAGTTCATTGGGATCCATGACCAGGTGGGTTATTGGGCACCTGCTTGGTTTTCATTGTCATGGGTTTGACTATGTGTTTGAAGTTATGTCACCTTTTCTAAAATAGCCTTTGGAAAGTATTCGGACCCCCTTGACGTTACATTACAGCCTTCTTAAATGCACTAAGTTGTTTTTTTTCCACTCATCAATTTACACACATTTTTAGACATTTTAGCAAATTTATAACAAATAAAAAATGAAAATATCACATTTACGTAAGTATTCAGACCTTTTACTCAGTACTTTGTTGAAGCACCTTTGGCAGCGATTACAGCCTTGAGTCTTCTTGGGTCTGACACTACAAGCTTGGCACACCTGTATTTGGGGAGTTTCTCCCATTCTTCTCTGCAGATCCTCTCCAGCTCTGTCAGGTTGGATGCGGAGCGTTGCTGCACAGCTGTTTTCAGGTCTCCAGAGATGTTCGATCGGGTTCAAGTGTGGGCTCTGGCTGGCCATTCAAGGACATTCAGAGACTTGTCCCGAAGCCAGTCCTGCATTGTCTTGGCTGTGTGTCTCAGAGCTCTACGGACAATTCCTTCGAACCTCATGGCTTGGTTTTTGCTCTGACATGCACTGTCAACTGTGGGACCTTATATAGACCGGTATGTGCCTTTCCAAATCATGTCCAATCAATTGAATTTACCACAGGTGGACTCCAATCAAGTTGTAGAAACATCTCAAGGATGATCAATGGAAACAGGATGCACCTGAGCTCAATTTCGAGTCTCATAGCAAAGGGTCTGAATACTTATATAAATAAGGTTCTGTTTTTTATTTTCAATAAATCTGCAAATAATATTTTTTTTTAAACAGTTTTCGCTTTGTCACTATGGGGTATTGTGTGTAGATTGATGAGGATTTAAAAAAAATGTAATCCATTTTAGAATAAGGCTGTAACGTAACAAAATGTGGAAAAAGTCAAGGGGTCTGAATACTTTCCGAAGGCACTGTATCAACAGACTACATTACTTCAGAAAAGGTAAACAAAGTTTTCTACCTTGTTTTTGTGTTTTGAGTTCAGTCACCTCTGATCCTGATTGGCTGTGAGCTTAATTGTGACCTCTAACCCTTCCATGTGTACATCAGCTGTGTGGTGATCCTGTGTGAGGCAGGGGACCCCAGCACCCGGTGTGTCAGCACGGTATCGCCACGGGAGAGAGGACGTCCTGGAGACCGCCAAGCACTCCATCTCCCAGGGGCCTTTGCGTGTGAGGAGGAGCGCTGACAGTGACAGGAAATGTAATCCTGAAAACCTGTTCAAGCCAATGGTTTAATCAGATTTTGAATCAGTATATGGTCATGGTTGCAATACTTAGTCAGGTGGGATAAAGTATATAGCCAACAGCTGTAGATATTTTGTTATATTGATTCCTGTCTCATGTCAATACCTTTTCTAGTATTTTTGAGGAAGAGAATGGTAGAGTAGGCAAACAAACACCCTTTTAATCAATTAATTTTCTCTCTCCAGCTGCTGGTGTGGCTTTAAACCAGAACTTGGTGTTCATCACTGGATGTTTCCTGGCAGCAATCGCCATGGTGTTGGTGGAGTGGTCATCTACAGATCCAGACAGTCAAAGGTCAAATGTCAACCACTAGTTGATCAACCATGAGTGGGTAAATCACAATACTGACCTTAGATTTAGTGACTAGAGATAACTTTATCCCCTGCTGACCCCTCAACGCCATTGGCCGCCATCTAACCCTATGGCACTTTTGAAATATAATCTTAAACTGATGCTTTAATGAGGAGCGTGGTTTCATGAACAACTAAATTGAACTGTTTGTTTTTTTAGAGAGATAAACAAATAAATAAAAAATGACAATCAAGATTTCCTGTCTGTCTGAGTTGGTTTGGAAATAAACTCATTCCATAATGACTTGTAGTGTCATTTTGGGGAAATATGAAGTATTTTAATATATATGTATATATATTGACATATTTATATACATATATTACTTATATACTCATATACATATATAATATGAAGTATTTTAATATATATGTATATATATTTACATACATATATTACTCATATATATATATATATATAAAATCAAATCAAAATCAAATTTTATTTGTCACATACACATGGTTAGCAGATGTTAATGCGAGTGTAGCGAAATGCTTGTGCTTCTAGTTCCGACAATGCAGTAATAACCAACAAGTAATCTAACTAACAATTCCAAAACTACTGTCTTATACACAGTGTAAGGGGATAAAGAATATGTACATAAAGATATATGAATGAGTGATGGTACAGAGCAGCTTAGGCAAGAAACAGTAGATGGTATCGAGTACAGTATATACATATGAGATGAGTATGTAAACAAAGTGGCATAGTTAAAGTGGCTAGTGATACATGTATTACATAAGGATGCAGTCGATGATATAGAGTACAGTATCTACGTATGCATATGAGATGAATAATGTAGGGTAAGTAACATATATAAGGTAGCATTGTTTAAAGTGGCTAGTGATATATTTACATCATTTCCCATCAATTCCCATTATTATAGTGGCTGGAGTAGAGTCAGTGTCATTGACAGTGTGTTGGCAGCAGCCACTCAATGTTAGTGGTGGCTGTTTAACAGTCTGATGGCCTTGAGATAGAAGCTGTTTTTCAGTCTCTCGGTCCCAGCTTTGATGCACCTGTACTGACCTCGCCTTCTGGATGATAGCGGGGTGAACAGGCAGTGGCTCGGGTGGTTGATGTCCTTGATGATCTTTATGGCCTTCCTGTAACATCGGGTGGTGTAGGTGTCCTGGAGGGCAGGTAGTTTGCCCCCGGTGATGCGTTGTGCAGACCTCACTACCCTCTGGAGAGCCTTACGGTTGAGGGCGAAGCAGTTGCCGTACCAGGCGGTGATACAGCCCGCCAGGATGCTCTCGATTGTGCATCTGTAGAAGTTTGTGAGTGCTTTTGGTGACAAGCCGAATTTCTTCAGCCTCCTGAGGTTGAAGAGGCGCTGCTGCGCCTTCCTCACGATGCTGTCTGTGTGGGTGGACCAATTCAGTTTGTCTGTGATGTGTATGCCGAGGAACTTAAAACTTGCTACCCTCTCCACTACTGTTCCATCGATGTGGATAGGGGGGTGTTCCCTCTGCTGTTCCCTCTGCTATATATATATATAATATGAAGTATTTTAATAAGAGGAAACATTTTATACGAAGTTGCTGTGTAACCCTCTGTAGTAGCACTGTGCCTGTAGTTAATAGGGATCGTTCCTCATTCCACTTGTGTAATAACAGGTCGTGGTGAATGTTGTTTACTATGCAATTACAAAGCATGTAATAGAGTACATTATAACAATACGCTAATTCAACATTGCTTCTAGATTAATTACAGTGATATGGGTAAAACAGCCTGTCATTGTGGAGTATAGCCAATATGAAGTGTAGATTTGTGATGAAATGAAACTGTGTATTGTTTTCTATCATTTTCTGAGGAAGACAATGTAGTTGGGCCAGTTGATTGGGCCAGAATATTTGACCAGTGTTTGGGCCAGTAGAATGCGGGCCCAGTAGATTAGGCCAGTAGTTGGCCCATGTAGTTTGGGCCAGTAGTTGGCCCATGTAGTTTGGGCCAGTAGCTGGGCCAAGTAGTTTGGGCCAGTAGATGGGACAAGTAGTTTGGGCCAAGTAGTTTTGGCCAGTAGATGGGCCAGTAGATGGGCCAAGTAGTTTGGCCCAAGTAGTTTGGGTCAAGTAGTTTGAGCCAAGTAGTTTGGGCCAGTAGATGGGCCAAGTAGTTTGGGCCAGTAGATGGGCCAAGTAGTTTGGGCCAAGTAGTTTTGGCCAGTAGATGGGCCAAGTAGTTTGGGCCAGTAGCTGGGCCAAGTAGTTTGGCCCAAGTAGTTTGGGTCAAGTAGTTTGAGCCAAGTAGTTTTGGCCAGTAGATGGGCCAAGTAGTTTGGGCCAGTAGCTGGGCCAAGTAGTTTGGCCCAAGTAGTTTGGGTCAAGTAGTTTGAGCCAAGTAGTTTGGGCCAGTAGCTGCGCCAAGTAGTTTGGGCCAGTAGATTAGGCCAGTAGTTCAGGGTTTAGGTGTTTCTGGTCATTTTTGTCGTCAATTCCTCTGAAAGATCTATAATTGTTATAATTGCGGGACATTATTATTTTGCGGTAATGGTTTGAACGTTAAACTTACAGTTATAATGTTGTGTTTTAGATAGATTGAACCAAAAGTTGAACCAAAGGAAACTTCTAGTTTTTTTAGTTGCTGATTCCCTCCTGTTAGAACAAACTCACCACTACGTTCATCGATTTCTATACCGATTATTGTATATCAATTGAATCTGACAAACAGACATAAACTTGGTTAATGAAGTGAACATGTTCCCATCAATTCACTTTTCACAGGACAACATGAAATGAACATGTGCTGTTGGTGTGATGGTATTATAGTCATCGGTCTAAACTTTGATTTGGTTTAGGTAGGCTGTTTTCTTAGAGTGGAGGTGTGACAGACAATAGAATAAGGGGTTTGCATACTCAACTCTGAACTCTTCATACCAAGGTCATTGGTTAAGTAAGTAGCCTTGGCTTGTGAGAGCCGGAACTTCACATATACTGAGCAACAAAAAAGAAACGTCCCTTTTTAAAGGACCCTGTCTTTCAAAGATATTTAGTAAAAATCCAAATAACTTCACAGATCTTCATTGTAAAGGGTTTAACCACTGTTTCCCATGCTTGTTCAATGAACCATAAACAATTAATTAACATGCACCTGTGGAACGGTCGTTTTAGCCACCTCCAACGTCGTTTTAGAGATTTTGGCAGTATGTCCAACCCGCCTCCCAACCGCAGACCTCATGTGTGGGTGAGCGGCTTGCTGATGTCAACGTTGTGAACAGGGTGTCCCATGGTGGTGGGGTTATGGTATGGGCATAACCTACGGACAACCAACACAATTGCGTATATTGATGGCAATTTGAATGCACAAGGATACCGTGACAAGATCCTGAGGCCCATTGTCGTGCCAATCATCCTCCATCCAACACCTCATTTTCAGCATACGATCTGTACACAATTCCTGGAAGAAGCAAGTTATAAAATAAAAATGTAAAAGTCTTAGCTCTGCAGTTTGGGACAAAAACATCCACATCTGTACCTGTTGCATATCAACAGTGATAGGAGTTGTTGTATTTCTTTTTGCATTGAGTGATGAGCCCCTCCTGTGGCCACTGGTGTAAATACAGTCATGTCTGGAAGAAGCAGCAAAGTACCATACAGAGAGCAGAGAGCAGTTTACAGAGAGCAGTTTACAGAGAGCAGAGAGCAGAGAGCAGAGCAGTTTAGAGAGAGCAGAGCAGTTTAGAGAGAGCAGAGCAGTTTAGAGAGAGCAGAGCAGTTTAGAGAGAGCAGAGCAGTTTAGAGAGAGCAGAGAGCAGGAGGGAGAGCCGTCCCAGAGCGAGTCATTGGTAGCGTCCTCAGGGAGGGAGAAGCCCAGAGCTGGAGGGCAGGGAATGTTGGGATGGAGGGCAGGGGATGCTGGGAGGAAGGGCAGGGGATGCTGGGAGGAAGGGCAGGGAATGTTGGGAGGGAGAGCAGGGAATGTTGGGATGGAGGGCAGGGGATGCTGGGAGGAAGGGCAGGGAATGTTGGGATGGAGGGCAGGGAATGCTGGGAAGAAGGGCAGGGAATGTTGGGAGGGAGGACAAGGAATGCTGGAAGGAAGGGCAGGGGATGCTGAAATGCTAATGTTTCTAGCTCCAAAAATGCAATAAGATATAAGGTCCCAAAATGTCTAAAATCAGGTTTTGCTTTGTAATTATGTTGTATTGTGTGTAGCTTGAGGGGGAGGGGAACTATTTAATCAATTTTAGAATGAGGATATAACATAACAAAATGTGGAAAAATACTTTCCGAATGCACTGTAGACACGTGAGCAGGGGGGACACAGGATGTGCACCAATCCTGGAAGGGGGCCCCTGAATGAAAAAGTTTGGCAACCCCCCGATCTAGAAGGTGGAGACAGGTGCATCAACGCTGGGATGAGAGACTGATGAAACACAGAGACACTTTAATAATGTTTGCATACTGTTTGACCCACTTTACATACAGTATTCTAGTTATGGCTCATCCTTTATATAACTACTGCTGTATACACCATCTATATGTATATTTCGGACTCTGATATTGCTTGTTCTGATATTTCATAATAACATTTTAAAAAATACAACTTTTGCTGCATTTTTGGAGAAAGAAACATTAGCATTTCACTGAACGTGAGAAAACATATGCAAAACTGTGCACGTGACCGACCTATAAACTTTCATTTGAACTTATCGCACTAACCAAACACTGTTGGAGATTCCCCTCCAGAGAATGTATAAAGAAAAAATATATATATACCTTATTTACATCAGTATTCAGACCCCGCCTTATTTACATAACTATTCAGACCTCACCTTATTTACATCAGTATTCAGACCCCGCCTTATTTACATCAGTATTCAGACCCCGCCTTATTTACATCAGTATTCAGACCCCACCTTATTTACATCAGTATTCAGACCCCACCTTATTTACATAAGTATTCAGACCCCGCCTTATTTACATAAGTATCCAGACCCCACCTTATTTACATAAGTATTCAGACCCCACATTCTTTACATAAGTATTCAGACCCTTTGCAATGAGAATCGAAATTGAACTCAGGTGCATTCCACCGATCTGTGCCTCGACACAATCCTGTCTCTGAGCTCTACGGAAAACTCCTTCGACCTCATGGCTTGGTTTTTGCTCTGACATGCACTGTCAACTGTGGGACCTTATATAGACAGGTGTGTGCCTTTCCAAATCATGTCCAATCAATTGAATTTACCACAGTTCAACTCCAAGTTGTAGAAACATCAAGGATGATCAATGGAAACAGGATGCACCTGAGCTCAATTTTGATTCTCATAGCAAAGGGTCTGAATACTTATGTAAATAAGGCGAGGTCTGAATACTTATGTAAATAAGGTGAGGTCTGAATAGTTATGTAAATAAGGCGGGGTCTGAATACTTATGTAAATAAGGCGGGGCCTGAATAGTTATGTAAATAAGGCGGGGTCTGAATAGTTATGTAAATAAGGTATATATATATATATATATTTTTTTTTTTTCTTTATACATTTGGAAAAGTATCTAAAAACCTGTTTTTGCTTCGTCATTATGGGGTATTGTGTCTAGATTGATGAGGGAAATGTTTTATTTAAATACTTTTTGAATAAGGCTGTAACGTAACAAAATGTGGAAAAAGTCAAGGGGTCTGAATACTTTCTGAAGGCACTGTATATCTATGGGTACATGACAAACTGTTCAAACCCCTCTTGTTGGTGGAGAGAATTTGATTAAAGCTTATTTCCTGCAATACTACACATTTTGTCATAGGGTGCAAAGCACATTTTGCAGATTTAAAGCTACTTTTCTTGCAATTCTATACATTTTGCCATGTCTTCATGTGAAAAATTACAACAATATCTATGGGCTAAAAACCCTAAATAAAAATACGTGCTGACATGGGCTAGTTTATTTTATTTAACCTTTATTTAACTAGGCAAGTCAGTTAAGAACAAATTCTTATCTACAATGATGGCCTACCAAGAGGCAAAAGGTCTCCTCTCAGGGACGGGGGATTAAAAATAAAATAAAAATATTTTTTTTTAAATCTTTTTTTATATATATATATATAAATATTAGACAAAACACACATATCGACAAGAGAGACAACGCTACATAAAGAGAGACCTAAGACAATAACATAGCAAGGCAGCAACACATGACAACACAGCATAGTAGCAACACAACATGACAACATGGTAGCTCCACAACATGGTCGCAGCACAAAACATGCTAGTTGATCTGGACATTTCAGACAAGTTATAAATAGCTCTCTAAGGTATGCAATGACTGACATAACAAGAGGTCCTTGATGATCTTCTTGGCCTTCCTGCGACACCGGGTGCTGTAGATGTCCTGGAGGACAGGAGGTGTGCCTCCGATGATGCGTTGGGCTGACCGCGACACCCTCTGGAGAGCCCTGTGGTTGCGGGCGGTGCAGTTGCCGTACCAGGTGGCGATACAGCCCGACAGGATACTCTCAACGGTGCATCTGTAGAAGTTTGTGAGTGTCTTAGATGCCAAGCCAAATTTCTCCAGCCTCCTGAGGTTGAAGCGACCGCTGTTGCGCCTTCTTCACCACGCTGCTGTGTGAAGGGACCATTTCAGGTCCTCGGCAGTAGAGGTGTGTGGGTAAAATCACTGGGGAAGTCAAGCCAGGAAAAGAAAGCCATATTACAACCTATGTGTTGTGACGATTGCGTTGTTTTCTCTGTAACCTGTTAGTTGATATGCCTTGACACCGTGATATATATATATATATATACATATACATATACATATATATATATATAGGGCCTAAAGGCCGAGACAATAAGAAGACACAGTGATATATACAGTGCCTTGCGAAAAGTATTCGGCCCCCTTGAACTTTGCGACCTTTTGCCACATTTCAGGCTTCAAACATAAAGATATAAAACTGTATTTTTTTTGAAGAATCAACAACAAGTGGGACACAATCATGAAGTGGAACGACATTTATTGGATATTTCAAACTTTTTAACAAATCAAAAACTGAAAAATTGGGCGTGCAAAATTATTCAGCCCCCTTAAGTTAATACTTTGTAGCGCCACCTTTTGCTGCGATTACAGCTGTAAGTCGCTTGGGGTATGTCTCTATCAGTTTTGCACATCGAGAGACTGAATTTTTTTCCCATTCCTCCTTGCAAAACAGCTCGAGCTAAGAAGACACAGTGATATATATATATATATATAGGGCCTAAAGGCAGAGACAATAAGAAGACACAGTGATATATATATATATATAGGGCCTAAAGGCCGAGACAATAAGAAGACACAGTGATATATATATATATATAGGGCCTAAAGGCCGAGACAATAAGAAGACACAGTGATATATATATATATATAGGGCCTAAAGGCCGAGACAATAAGAAGACACAGTGATATATATATATATATATATATATATATATAGGCCTAAAGGCCGAGACAATAAGAAGACACAGTGATATATATATATATATAGGGCCTAAAGGCTGAGACAATAAGAAGACACAGTGATATATATATATATAGGGCCTAAAGGCAGAGACAATAAGAAGACACAGTGATATATATATATATAGGGCCTAAAGGCCGAGACAATAAGAAGACACCGTGATATATATATATATATATAGGGCCTAAAGGCCGAGACAATAAGAAGACACAGTGATATATATATATATATAGGGCCTAAAGGCCGAGACAATAAGAAGACACAGTGATATATATATATATATAGGGCCTAAAGGCCGAGACAATAAGAAGACACAGTGATATATATATATATAGGGCCTAAAGGCCGAGACAATAAGAAGACACAGTGGCAGAATAAATTCAACCACTGCCTCCACTATTCCAGCACCATTTCATCATCAAATCACCTATACTTAGTGTAATACAGTGACAACTAAAAGATACCAAAACCATTTAGTTTAATCAACCCAAGATAAATATGATGTGGCTGTCCATGGGGATTTCAGTGTGTGTGTGTGTGTGTGTGTTTGCAAGTACAGAAAACATTTCGACTCACCCTAATGCCACCCTCCTCTCTTTCATTGTTGAGGAAACAGTCTGTGACTCATACAGTACCTGCTTTTAGTTTTTGTTGTTCCTGGATACCTGGCTAAAATGCCTGCCTGCTAGCCTAACTTCCTTTCATGGGCAAAGTTAAGCTAGTTAACATTAGCCTTCTATATCTAGTTACATAATGAACTTCCATCCTCTCTGGCCAGGGGCACAACAATGTATGAATGAATGGTTGGATCAGAATCACCTTTATAATCATTAGCCAGTGTGGAGAATTAAGTGAATCCACAAGTCCAAATCCCCATCTCCATCCATGGCTAAATTAGGAAAATTACAATTTTACCTAGCTATCCACCGGTGGACAACAAGACAACGAGATGCAACAATTTGCATTTTTTTTTTCTGTTAATGACTTTTGATGTGATGTGAATAGTGCGAAGCCAAATTCAAACTGACTTCCCTTTAACACTTTTTTTTTTGGTGTGCCAAGACCAATCACAGTTGAACTTGCTCAGTTTAGTTCAATGCTGATTGGCTATTTATTTTTTTAATCAAGTGAGGCCAAAATTCTCACTGCCTTCCTTTGTATTCAATGCTACGTGTGCTGCAACAATATCATACTCTTTTGGACCAGACAGAATCAGATAGATGGGCTACTCATACACAGACAGAATCAGATAGATGGGCTAGACAGACAGAATCAGATAGATGGGCTAGACAGACAGAATCAGATAGATGGGCTAGACAGACAGAATCAGATAGATGGGCTACTCATACACAGACAGAATCAGATAGATGGGCTAGACATACAGAATCAGATAGATGAGCTACTCATACACAGACAGAATCAGATAGATGGGCTAGACAGACAGAATCAGATAGATGGGCTACTCATACACAGACAGAATCAGATAGATGGGCTAGACATACACAGACAGAATCAGATAGATGGGCTACTCATACACAGACAGAATCAGATAGATGAGCTAGACAGACAGAATCAGATAGATGGGCTACTCATACACAGACAGAATCAGATAGATGGGCTAGACAGACAGAATCAGATAGATGGGCTAGACAGACAGAATCAGATAGATGGGCTAGACAGACAGAATCAGATAGATGGGCTACTCATACACAGACAGAATCAGATAGATGGGCTACTCATACACAGACAGAATCAGATAGATGGGCTAGACAGACAGAATCAGATAGATGGGCTACTCATACACAGACAGAATCAGATAGATGGGCTAGACAGACAGAATCAGATAGATGAGCTACTCATACACAGACAGAATCAGATAGATGGGCTAGACAGACAGAATCAGATAGATGGGCTACTCATACACAGACAGAATCAGATAGATGGGCTAGACAGACAGAATCAGATAGATGGGCTACTCATACACAGACAGAATCAGATAGATGGGCTAGACAGACAGAATCAGATAGATGGGCTACTCATACACAGACAGAATCAGATAGATGGG
This sequence comes from Oncorhynchus tshawytscha, assembly GCF_018296145.1. Taxonomy (NCBI): domain Eukaryota; kingdom Metazoa; phylum Chordata; class Actinopteri; order Salmoniformes; family Salmonidae; genus Oncorhynchus; species Oncorhynchus tshawytscha. Next base: position 47,684,164 of record NC_056458.1, on the reverse strand, counting down.
CTAGACATACACAGACAGAATCAGATAGATGGGCTACTCATACACAGACAGAATCAGATAGATGGGCTAGACAGACAGAATCAGATAGATGGGCTACTCATACACAGACAGAATCAGATAGATGGGCTAGACAGACAGAATCAGATAGATGGGCTAGACAGACAGAATCAGATAGATGGGCTACTCATACACAGACAGAATCAGATAGATGGGCTAGACAGACAGAATCAGATAGATGGGCTACTCATACACAGACAGAATCAGATAGATGGGCTAGACATACACAGACAGAATCAGATAGATGTCCTACACATACACAGACAGAGGGGGCGCTGTTCCGCTCGCTCGGATGCCTTCTCCGGTGAGATACATTCAGCCTCTTGCGAATTGAAATAAAATGATGAAACCACAGAGAGACGAAATATATATTATTGTTCTTTTTTTCTCTGTACATTGTTTTGGGAAGCTTGCCTTCCCTTGGTATCCATTAATACACGTCACTGGTCCTCAGTGATGTGCACGCAGAGGAACTTGAAACTTTTGACCCTCTCCACTGCGGCCCCGTCGCTGTGGATGGGGGCGTGCTCTTTCTGTTGTCTTCTGTAGTCCACGATCAGCTCCTTCATTTTGTTGACATGGAGGGAGAGGTTATTTTCCTGGCACGGCTCCGCCAGGGCCCTCACCTCCTCCCCGTAGGCCGTCTCATCGTTGTTGGTAATCAGGCCTACCACTGTTGTGTCGTCAGCAAACTTGATGATTGAGTTGGAGATGTGGAGGAACTGGGAGTTACAGGAAGGGGGCTGAGCACACACCCCTGTGGGGCCCCGGTGTTGAGGATCAGTTTGGCGGAGGTGTTGTCGCCTACCTTCACCACCTGGGGTCCCGTCAGAAAGTTCAGGTGGAGGGTAAATTAAATTTCTATTATCTCTGAAATTAACAGAATAGGGCTAAACTGTTGGAGTTAAGGCTTGTGGATCAGGCGGTCGTCTGCCGATCGTTCAGCCACTGTAGAGGTCATGATGTAGACGGGATGTGTTTTTAGGGACCCACCGCTGTAGAGGTCATGATGTAGACAGGATGTGTTTTTAGGGACCCACCGCTGTAGAGGTCATGATGTAGACAGGATGTGTTTTAGGGACCACCCGCTGTAGAGGTCATGATGTAGACAGGATGTGTTTTTAGGGACCCACCGCGGTAGAGGTCATGATGTAGACAGGATGAGTTTTTAGGGACCACTTGCTGTAGAGGTCATGATGTAGACGGGATGTGTTTTTATGTAGACAGGATGTGTTTTAAGGGACCACCTGCTGTAGACGTCATGAGATTCTACTCATAGCAAACGCTATTGGCGTGTCTGAGAAAAAAACATGAGGCGGTTATGGAGGGAAATCACACAGAGCCTGGCACATAGATAGAGAGAGACATAGAGAGAGACATAGAGAGAGACATAGAGAGACAGAGAGAGAGAGAGAGAGAGAGAGAGAGAGACAGAGAGAGAGAGACATAGAGAGAGAGAGAGACATAGAGAGAGAGACATAGAGAGAGACATAGAGAGACAGAGAGAGAGAGACATAGAGAGAGAGACAGAGAGACAGAGAGAGACATAGAGAGAGAGAGAGACATAGAGAGAGAGACATAGAGAGAGAGACATAGAGAGAGAGAGACAGAGAGAGAGAGACAGAGAGAGAGAGACATAGAGAGAGAGACATAGAGAGCGAGACATAGAGAGAGAGAGAGAGAGAGACATAGAGAGAGAGACAGAGAGAGAGAGAGAGAGAGAGACAGAGAGAGAGAGAGAGACAGAGAGAGAGAGACATAGAGAGAGAGAGAGACATAGAGAGAGAGACATAGAGAGAGAGACATAGAGAGAGAGAGACAGAGAGAGAGAGACAGAGAGAGAGAGACATAGAGAGAGAGACATAGAGAGCGAGACATAGAGAGAGAGAGAGACAGAGAGAGAGACAGAGAGAGAGAGACAGAGAGAGAGAGACATAGAGAGACAGAGAGAGAGACATAGAGAGAGAACCGGTTGTTCAGTGTTTCTCTTCCTCCCTCTCTCTTCCAGCAGAATACTTCCCCAGTGCCTGGATACAGACCACATAGACAGGACCTGATTCCCATCGTCAGGACAACGGGGCCACCCAGCAGCCAATCAGGGCTCTGGAAGATCTGTTCTGCATGCTGATTGGCTGCCTGGCCTGCAGCCTATTGTGGAATGCCCATCCTTAACCCTTTCCCTGCCATCAACACATCACGCCTCTTCTCAGAAAACACACTTTCTCTGTCCCAAAGCCAAATATACTTGTCTCCCTTCCTTAAAAAATGGATTATGCTATGTCTATATGGTATGACTCAAACCTGAGTCTCTGACTTGGTCACTCCAACACCTTACACCAAGAGGACCAAACCTCTTGACCAGGTGGTTAGGTGATGTCCTCCTAGGGACGCTACAGTATTATAATGAGCCTTCTACCTCTACCCACCCAAACCTCGTAGATGAGTGAATAGACACCCTTTAAAGTGGCACTCCAGTCTCCTTTAACACCAGATTTACTTAAACAAAAAGGTCTCAATAGGTGGTCCAGGTATGACATAGCACTAGACATAGCACTAGACATAGCACTAGACATAACACTAGACATAACACTAGACATAGCACTAGACATAGCACTAGACATAACACTAGACATAGCACTAGACATAGCACTAGACATAACACTAGACATAGCACTAGACATAGCACTAGACATAACACTAGACATAGCACTAGACATAGCACTAGACATAGCACTAGACATAGCACTAGACATAACACTAGACATAGCACTAGACATAACACTAGACATAGCACTAGACATAGCACTAGACATAGCACAAAACATAGCACTAGACATAACACTAGACATAGCACTAGACATAGCACTAGACATAACACTAGACATAGACATAGCACTAGACATAGCACTAGACATAGACATAGCACTAGACATAGCACTAGACATAGCACTAGACATAGACATAGCACTAGACATAGCACTAGACATAGCACTAGACATAGCACTAGACATAGCACTATTGCTCCTCTATTGTTCTTCAGGCAAAAGAGTGAGCATAGAGATCCTATTAAATTCCTAATTCTATGGGGGGAGGCCAATGACATCACGGGTTCCCATCAGCAGGGCCGGATTAAGAAAATTTAGGCCCCGGGGCTTTTGGTTTCCTGGCACACCATAATTTTTGCGGTAAACAAATCCCTGCACCAAGATGCCCATTGTAAATGTACTGTCGAAGAAAAAGACCGTTTACAATAAAGCCATAATAACATGTGCCATGTGATATAGGCTACAGATGAGCAGAGGCGTTTCTAGGATATCCACACATGGGATTTTTTGTTGTTGTTGTTGTTGTTGTTGTTGTTGTTGTTGTTGTTGTTGTTGTTGTTGTTGTTGTTGGGTCTGAAAAACAAAAAGCCTTTAAAAAAAGATGTAATTTACATGACAGAAGGCATTAGCTGAATCTGTTTTAATAACACTGAAATGAGTGGCTAATCTGACTGACAAACTGAGATCAATCTAGTCTTGAATTCAAACACACATTTAAAAAAAAAAACTTAAAAAAAAAAAACCTTAACCTTTATTTAACCAGGCAAGTTAAGAACAAATTCTTATTTTCAATGACAGCCTAAGGAACAGTGGGTTAACTGTCTCGTCCAGGGGCAGAACGACAGATTTGTACCTTGTCAGCTCAGGGGTTTGAACTTGCAACCTTCCGGTTACTAGTCCAACACTCTAACCACTAGGCTACCCTGCCGCCCCATTAGCCCAGGCCAATGAAGCGACACACAGATTCTATAATATTTTAGGAGGCAATATACAGTATACAGTATATATATCATAGGATACTAAATAACATAGCCAGTGGCACAGTGACTCACCTAATGATGAAGTTGAAGCCATAGGCTACCACTCACGGTGATGGCCGATGCGCTCATCGTGGAAATAGCCTGTCTCGAGATGAGCTACTTTGAAAAACAGTGCTCCTGTTCCCCCCAAAAAATTGGGAGTTGTTGATAAAAATAGTTTCCATTGGTTCTACAGACAGATTAGTATTTTATTTCCAAACTGTACGTTTTTCCTGCAGCTGTATTTGAGTCTGCAAAAACAGACAGCCGCAATATAAACCAAAAAAACTAAATAGTTTGGGTGGCAATCTGATTAATTGTTCAGCAGTCTTATGGCTTGGGGGGTAGAAGCTGTTAAGGAGCCTTTTGGACCTAGACTTGGCGCTCCGGTACCGCTTGCAGTGCGGTAGCAGAGAGAACAGTCTATGGCTTGGGTGACTGGAGTCTTTGACAATTATTTGGGCCTTCCTCTGACACCACCTAGTATATAGGTCCTGGATGTCAGGAAGTTTGGCCCCAGTGATGTACTGGGCCGTACACACTACCCTCTGTGGAGTCTTTCGGTCAGATGCCGAGCAATTGCCATACCAGGCGGTGATGCAACCGGTCAGGATGCTCTCGATGGTGTAGCTGTAGAACTGTTTTAGGATCTGAGGACCCATGCCAAATATTTTCAATCTCCTGAGGCAGAAAAGGTTTTGTTGTGCCCTCTTCACGACCATCTTGATGTGTTTAGACCATGATAGTTTGTTGGTGATGTGGACACCAAGGAACTTGAAACTCTAGACCTGCTCCACTTCAGTCCTGTCGATGTTAATGGGGGGCCTGTTTGGCCCTCCTCTCCCTACAGTCCACGATCAGCTCCTTTGTCTTGCTCACATTGAGGGAGAGGTTGTTGTCCTGGCACCACACTGCCAGGTCTCTGACCTCCTCCCTATAGACTCTCATCATTGTCGGTGATCAGGCCTACCACTGTTGTGTTGTCAGCAAATGTAATGATGGAGTTGGAGTCGTGCTTGGCCACGCAGTCGTGGGCGAACAGGGAGTACAGGAGGGGACTAAGCACGCACCCCTGAGGGGTCCCAGTGTTGAGGATCAGCGTGGCAGATGTGTTTTGCCTACCCTTAACACCTGGGTGTGGCCTGTCAGGAAGTCCAGGATCCAGTTGCAGAGGGAGATGTTTAGTCCTAGGGTCCTTAGCTTAGTGATGAGCTTTGAGGGCACTATGGTGTTGAACACTGAGCTGTAGTCAATGAACAGCATTCTCACATAGGTGTTCCTTTTGTCCAGGTGGGAAAGGGCAGTGTGGAGTGCGATTGAGATTGCGTCATCTGTGGATCTGTTAGGGCGGTATGCGAATTGGAGTGGGTCTCGGGTTTCTGGCATGATGGCGTTGATGTGAGTCATGACCAGCCTTTCAAAGCACTTCATGGCCACCGACGTGAGTGCTACGGGGCGGTAATCAGTTAGGCAGGTTACCTTCGCTTTCTTGGGCACAGGGACTATGGTGGTCTGTTTGAAACATGTAGGTATTACAGATTCGGTCAGGGAATGTTTGAAAATGTCAGTGAAGACGCTTGCCAGTTGGTCCGCGCATGCTTTGAGTACAGGTCCTGGTAAACCGTCTGACCCTGCGGCTTTGTGAATGTTGCTCACATTGGCTACGGAGAGCGTGATCACACAGTCATCTAGAACAGCTGGTGCTCTCATGCATGCTTCAGCGTTGCTTGCCTAGAAGCGACCATAAGAGGCATTTAACTTGTCTGGTAGTCTCGCATCACTGGGCAGCACACTGGATTTCCTTTGTAGTCCGTAATAATTTTCAAGCCCTGCCACATCCGACGAGTGTTAGAGCAATCTTAGTCCTGTATTGAAGCTTTGCCTGTTTGATGGTTTGTCTGAGGGCATAGAGGGATTTCTTATAAGCGTCCGGGTTAATGCCCCATAATGACAAAGCAGAAACAGGTTTTTAGATTTTTTTGCAAATGCATCCTGTTTCCATTGATCATCCTTGAGATGTTTCTACAACTGGATTGGAGTCCACTTTTGGTAAATGTATTTGATTGGACATGATTTAGGGGCGTGAAGGTGAACGGAAAGGCACTGGTGCGATGAACCACCCTTGCTGTCTCTGCATGGCCTGTTTCCCTCTCTCCACCAGGATTCTCTGCCTATTACGGGGGCTGAGTCACTGGCTTACTGGTGCTCTTTCCGTTCCTAGGAGGGGTGCGTCACTTGAGTGGATTGAGTCACTGACGTGATCTTCTTGCCCAGGTTTGGTGCCCCCCCTCGGGTTCGTGGGGGGAATCTTCGTGGGCTATACTCGGCCTTGTCTCAGGGTAGTAGGTTGGTGGTTGAAGATATCCCTCTAGTGGTGTTGGGGCTGTGCTTTGGCAAAGTGGGTGGGGTTATATCCTGCCTGGTTGGCCCTGTTCGGGGATATTGTCGGACAGGGCCACAGTGTCTCCCTACCCCTCCTGTCTCAGCCTCCAGTATTTATGCTGCAGTAGTTTATGTGTCGGGGGGCTAGGGTCAGTTTGTTATATCTGGAGTATTTCTCCTGTGTGCATTTAACGACACTCCCTCTAATTCTCTCCCTTTCCCTCTCAGGACCTGAGCTCTAGGACCATCCTTCAGGACTACCTGGCCTGAACTCCTTGCTGTCCCCAGTCCACCTGGCCATGCTGCTGCTCCAGTTTCAACTGTTCTGCCTGCGGCTACGGAACTCTGACATGTTCACCGGATGTGCAACCTTGTCCCGGGCCTGCTGTTTTCTACTCTCTCTCGCTACTGCACCTGCTGTCTCTAACTCTCTGGTAGCATGGCGCTTGCCTTGCCAAAGGTCGTGGGTTTGATTTCCCGCTGAGGACACACATACCGTCTGCTAAATGGCGTACAATGTATTATATTATATATTTATCTAGCAGTTAGTTCAATACAAATTCAGAGCAGAGTGCTTCACATTCATTAACAATACACATTCCTTCACATTCATGAATAATACACATTCCTTCACATCCATTAACAATACACATTCCTTCACATTCATGAATAATACACATTCCTTCACATTCATTAACAATACACATTCCTTCACATTCATGAATAATACACATTCCTTCACATCCATTAACAATACACATTCCTTCACATCCATTAACAATACACATTCCTTCACATCCATTAACAATACACATTCCTTCACATTCATGAATAATACACATTCCTTCACATCCATTAACAATACACATTCCTTCACATTCATGAATAATACACATTCCTTCACATTCATGAATAATACACATTCCTTCACATTCATGAATAATACACATTCCTTCTCATTCATGAATAATACACATTCCTTCACATCCATTAACAATACACATTCCTTCACATTCATGAATAATACACATTCCTTCACATTCATGAATAATACACATTCCTTCACATTCATGAATAATACACATTCCTTCACATTCATTAACAATACACATTCCTTCACATTCATGAATAATACACATTCCTTCACATTCATGAATAATACACATTCCTTCACATTCATGAATAATACACATTCCTTCACATTCATGAATAATACACATTCCTTCACATTCATGAATAATACACATTCCTTCACATTCATGAATAATACACATTCCTTCACATCCATTAACAATACACATTCCTTCACATCCATTAACAATACACATTCCTTCACATTCATTAACAATACACATTCCTTCACATTCATGAATAATACACATTCCTTCACATCCATTAACAATACACATTCCTTCACATTCATGAATAATACACATTCCTTCACATTCATTAACAATACACATTCCTTCACATTCATGAATAATACACATTCCTTCACATTCATGAATAATACACATTCCTTCACATTCATGAATAATACACATTCCTTCACATTCATGAATAATACACATTCCTTCACATTCATGAATAATACACATTCCTTCACATTCATGAATAATACACATTCCTTCACATTCATGAATAATACACATTCCTTCACATTCATGAATAATACACATTCCTTCACATTCATTAACAATACACATTCCTTCACATTCATGAATAATACACATTCCTTCACATTCATGAATAATACACATTCCTTCACATTCATGAATAATACACATTCCTTCACATTCATGAATAATACACATTCCTTCACATTCATGAATAATACACATTCCTTCACATTCATGAATAATACACATTCCTTCACATCCATTAACAATACACATTCCTTCACATCCATTAACAATACACATTCCTTCACATTCATTAACAATACACATTCCTTCACATCCATTAACAATACACATTCCTTCACATTCATTAACAATACACATTCCTTCACATCCATTAACAATACACATTCCTTCACATTCATTAATAATACACATTCCTTCACATTCATTAACAATACACATTCCTTCACATCCATTAACAATACACATTCCTTCACATCCATTAACAATACACATTCCTTCACATTCATGAATAATACACATTCCTTCACATTCATTAACAATACACATTCCTTCACATTCATGAATAATACACATTCCTTCACATTCATGAATAATACACATTCCTTCACATTCATTAACAATAAAAAGTGAGAAAGATACAAACATTTCTAGACAAATAGATAAATGAAGATAGTGAAACAATAGAACACGGAACACACAATAGAACACGGAACACACAATAGAACACGGAACACACAATAGAACACGGAACACACAATAGAACACGGAACACACAATAGAACACGGAACACACAATAGAACACGGAACACACAATAGAACACGGAACACACAATAGAACACGGAACACACAATAGAACACGGAACACACAATAGAACACGGAACACACAATAGAACACGGAACACACAATAGAACACGGAACAGACCATGGTAACAGCTCTGAATGATCGGCTATGAAAAGCCAACTGACATTTACTCCTGAGGTGCTGACCTGCTGCACCCTCTACAACCACTGTGATTATTATGTGTCGGCATCGAGTAATTGTCTCTGGCCCCCTCCCAGTTAGGGGGAGTGATGAGCTCTACAGCAGAGTCTCTCAACTCAATCGCTGGTTGAAAACTGTTTTCTGCCCCTCCCAAAAGATAGAATTTGTAGATAATTGGCCCTCTTTCTGGGACTCACCCACAAACAGGACCAAGCCTGACCTGCTGAGGAGTGACGGACTCCATCCTAGCTGGAGGGGTGCTCTCATCTTATCTACCAACATAGACAGGGCTCTAACTCCTCTAGCTCCACAATGAAATAGGGTGCAGGCCAGGCAGCAGGCTGTTAGCCAGCCTGCCAGCATAGTGGAGTCTGCCACTAGCATAGTCAGTGTAGTCAGCTCAGCTATCACCATTGAGACCGTGTCTGTGCCTCGACCTGGGTTGGGCAAAACTAAACATGGCGGTGTTCGCCTTAGCAATCTCACTAGGATAAAGACCACCTCCATTCCTGTCAGTATTGAAAGAGATCATGATACCTCACATCTCAAAATAGGGCTACTTAATGTTAGATCCCTTACTTCAAAGGCAATTATAGTCAATGAACTAATGACTGATCATAATCTTGATGTGATTGGCCTGACTGAAACATGGCTTAAGCCTGATGAATTTACTGTGTTAAATGAGGCCTCACCTCCTGGCTACACTAGTGAGCATATCCCCCGTGCATCCCGCAAAGGCGGAGGTGTTGCTAACATTTACGATAGCAAATGTCAATTTACAACAAAAAAAATGACGTTTTCGTCTTTTGAGCTTCTAGTCATGATCTATGCAATCTATGCAGCCTACTCAATCACTTTTTATAGCTTTCTGTTTACAGGCCTCCTGGGCCATATACAGCGTTCCTCACTGAGTTCCCTGAATTCCTATCGGACCTTGTAGTCATAGCAGATAATATTCTAATCTTTGGTGACTTTAATATTCACATGGAAAAGTCCACAGACCCACTCCAAAAGGCTTTCGGAGCCATCATCGACTCAGTGGGTTTTGTCCAACATGTCTCTGGACCCACTCACTGTCACAGTCAAACGCTGGACCTAGTTTTGTCCCATGGAATAAATGTTGTGGATCTTAATGTTTTTCCTCATAATCCTGGACTATCGGACCACCATTTTATTACGTTTGCAATTGCAACAAATAATCTGCTCAGACCCCAACCAAGGAACATCAAAAGTCGTGCTATAAATTCACAGACAACACAAAGATTCCTTGATGTCCTTCCAGATTCCCTCTGTCTACCCAAGGACGCCAGAGGACAAAAATCAGTTAACCACCTAACTGAGGAACTCAATTTAACCTTGCACAATACCCTACATGCAGTTGCACCCCTAAAAACTAAAAACATTTCTCATAAGAAACTAGCTGCCTGGTACACAGAAAATACCCGAGCTCTGAAGCAAGCTTCCAGAAAATTGGAACGGAAATGGCGCCACACCAAACTGGAAGTCTTCCGACTAGCTTGGAAAGACAGTACCGTGCAGTACCGAAGAGCCCTTACTGCTGCTCGATCATCCTATCTTTCAAACTTAATTGAGGAAAATAAGAACAATCCGAAATTCCTTTTTGATACTGTCGCAAAGCTAACTAAAAAGCAGCATTCCCCAAGAGAGGATGACTTTCACTTTAGCAGTGATAAATTCATGAACTTCTTTGAGGAAAAGATTATGATTATTAGAAAGCAAATTACGGACTCCTCTTTAAATCTGCGTATTCCTTCGAAGCTCAGTTGTCCTGAGTCTGCACAACTCTGCCAGGACCTAGGATCAAGGGAGACACTCAAGTGTTTTAGTACTATATCTCTTGACACAATGATGAAAATAATCATGGCCTCTAAACCTTCAAGCTGCATACTGGACCCTATTCTAACTAAACTACTGAAAGAGCTGCTTCCTGTGCTTGGCCCTCCTATGTTGAACATAATAAACGGCTCTCTATCCACCGGATGTGTACCAAACTCACTAAAAGTGGCAGTAATAAAGCCTCTCTTGAAAAAGCCAAACCTTGATCCAGAAAATACAAAAAACTATCGGCCTATATCGAATCTTCCATTCCTCTCAAAAATTTTAGAAAAGGCTGTTGCGCAGCAACTTACTGCCTTCCTGAAGACAAACAATGTATACAAAATGCTTCAGTCTGGTTTTAGACCCCATCATAGCACTGAGACGGCACTTGTGAAGGTGGTAAATGACATTTTAATGGCATCGGACCGAGGCTCTGCATCTGTCCTCGTGCTCCTAGACCTTAGTGCTGCTTTTGATACCATCGATCACCACATTCTTTTGGAGAGATTGGAAACCCAAATTGGTCTACACGGACAAGTTCTGGCCTGGTTTAGATCTTATCTGTCGGAAAGATATCAGTTTGTCTCTGTGAATGGTTTGTCCTCTGACAAATCAACTGTAAATTTCGGTGTTCCTCAAGGTTCTGTTTTAGGACCACTATTGTTTTCACTATATATTTTACCTCTTGGGGATGTTATTCGAAAACATAATGTTAACTTTCACTGCTATGCGGATGACACACAGCTGTACATGTCAAAGAAACATGGTGAAGCCCCAAAATTGCCCTTGCTAGAAGCATGTGTTTCAGACATAAGGAAGTGGATGGCTGCAAATGTTCTACTTTTAAACTCGGACAAAACAGAGATGCTTGTTCTAGGTCCCAAGAAACAAAGAGATCTTCTGTTGAATCTGACAATTAATCTTAATGGTTGTACAGTCGTCTCAAATAAAACTGTGAAGGACCTCGACATTACTCTGGACCCTGATCTCTCTTTTGAAGAACATATCAAGACCATTTCAAGGACAGCTGTTTTCCATCTACGTAACATTGCAAAAATCAGAAACTTTCTGTCCAAAAATGATGCAGAAAAATTAATCCATGCTTTTGTCACTTCTAGGTTAGACTACTGCAATGCTCTACTTTCCGGCTAACCGGATAAAGCACTAAATAAACTTCAGTTGGTGCTAAATACGGCTGCTAGAATCCTGACTAGAACCAAAAAATTTGATCATATTACTCCAGTGCTAGCCTCTCTACACTGGCTTCCTGTCAAAGCAAGGGCTGATTTCAAGGTTTTACTGCTAACCTACAAAGCATTACATGGGCTTGCTCCTACCTATCTCTCTGATTTGGTCCTGCCGTACATACCTACACGTACGCTACGGTCACAAGACGCAGGCCTCCTAATTGTCCCTAGAATTTCTAAGCAAACAGCTGGAGGCAGGGCTTTCTCCTATAGAGCTCCATTTTTATGGAACGGTCTGCCTACCCATGTCAGAGACGCAAACTCGGTCTCAACCTTTAAGTCTTTACTGAAGACTCATCTCTTCAGTGGGTCATATGATTGAGTGTAGTCTGGCCCAGGAGTGGGAAGGTGAACGGAAAGGCTCTGGAGCAACGTACCGCCCTTGCTGTCTCTGCCTGGCCGGTTCCCCTCTTTCCACTGGGATTCTCTGCCTCTAACCCTATTACAGGGGCTGAGTCACTGGCTTACTGGGGCTCTCTCATGCCGTCCCTGGAAGGGGTGCGTCACCTGAGTGGGTTGATTCACTGATGTGGTCATCCTGTCTGGGTTGGCGCCCCCCTTGGGTTGTGCCATGGCGGAGATCTTTGTGGGCTATACTCGGCCCTGTCTCAGGATGGTAAGTTGGTGGTTGAAGATATCCCTCTAGTGGTGTGGGGGCTGTGCTTTGGCAAAGTGGGTGGGGTTATATCCTTCCTGTTTGGCCCTGTCCGGGGTGTCCTCGGATGGGTCCACAGTGTCTCCTGACCCCTCCTGTCTCAGCCTCCAGTATTTATGCTGCAGTAGTTTATGTGTCGGGGGCTAGGGTCAGTTTGTTATATCTGGAGTACTTCTCCTGTCCTATTCGGTGTCCTGTGTGAATCTAAGTGTGCGTTCTCTAATTCTCTCCTTCTCTCTCTCGGAGGACCTGAGCCCTAGGACCATGCCCCAGGATTACCTGACATGATGACTCCTTGCTGTCCCCAGTCCACCTGGCCGTGCTGCTGCTCCAGTTTCAACTGTTCTGCCTTCTTATTATTCGAACATGCTGATCATTTATGAACATTTGAACATCTTGGCCATGTTCTGTTATAATCTCCACCCGGCACAGCCAGAAGAAGACTGGCCACCCCACATATGCTCTCTCTAATTCTCTCTTTTTTTCTCTCTCTCGGAGGACCTGAGCCCTAGGACCATGCCCCAGGACTACCTGAGATGATGACTCCTTGCTGTCCCCAGTCCATCTGACCGTGCTGCTGCTCCAGTTTCAACTGTTCTGCCTTATTATTATACGACCATGCTGGTCATTTATGAACATTTGAACATCTTGGCCATGTTCTGTTATAATCTCCACCCGGCACAGCCAGAAGAGGACTGGCCACCCCACATAGCCTGGTTCCTCTCTAGGTTTCTTCCTAGGTTTTGGCCTTTCTAGGGAGTTTTTCCTAGCCACCGAGCTTCTACACCTGCATTGCTTGCTGTTTGGGGTTTTAGGCTGGGTTTCTGTACAGCACTTAGAGATATCAGCTGATGTACGAAGGGCTATATAAATAAATTTGATTTGATTTGATTTGATTATTATCTGACCCTGCTGGTCATCTATGAACATTTGAACATCTTGGCCATGTTCTGTTATAATATCCACCCGGCACAGCAAGCAGAGGACTGGCCACCCCTCAGAGTCTGATTCCTCTCTAGGTTTCTTCCTAGGTTCCTGCCATTTTTTCCTAGCCACAGTGCTTCTACATCTGCATTACTTGCTGTTTGGGCGTTTAGGCTGGGTTTCTGTTTGTGACATCGGCTGATGTAAAAAAGGGCTTTATAAATACATTTGATTGATTGAGACATGAACACATCTGTCTATATAGGGTCCCACAGTTGAAAGTGCATGTCAGAGCAAAAACCAAGCCATGAGGTTGAAGCACAGATGATGGAGGCCACTGTGTTCTTGGGGCCTTACAATGCTGCAGAATTTTATTGGTACCTTTCCCTAAAATCCTGTCTCGGAGCTCTACGGACAATTCCTTCGAACCTCATGGACAGGTGTGTGCCTTTCCAAATCATGTCCAATCAATTGAATTCACCACAAGAGGACTCGAATCAAGTTGTGGAAACATCTCAATGGAAACAGGATGCATCTTAACATTTTGTGTGTTATGTAGGCTACGTGTGCCTTTAAACAAAATGTATGTAGTTCTGTCCTTGAGCTGTTCTTGTCTAATGATGTTCTGTATTATGTCATTCTGTATTACGTTCTGTGTTCTGTGTTCTTCTCTATTGATCTGTATTATGGTTCGTGTTCTGTGTTCTGTGTTCTTCTCTATTGATCTGTATTATGGTTCATGTTCTGTGTGGACCCCAGGAAGAGAAGCTGCTGCTTTTGCAACAGCTAATGTTGCTTGAGAAATTGCTAAGAAGCTATTTTTGTATCTTTTTGACCATTCGGAGGTACTTAATTGTTATCCAGAAATGATTTGATGTGGAGATAAAAACAGCTAGATTGGGCCTTTAAGAACACAGAGAGAGGTGACTGGGGGCCTTGAATAAAGGACTACACAGTGAGTTATATAAATAGAGTCAACAAACACACTGCATGCCCTGGAGGCCCCGGACTATAAATAGGGGACAAGACATATATTCAGCACCTGAACCCACTGAGTATGAATGGTCTTGTCCTAAATGGCACTCTATTTCCTATACTTTTGACCATAGGGATTCAAAGTAGTGCAGTATGTAGGGACTAGAGTGCCATTTGGGAATCAGACTCTCTGTCTCTCTCTCTCTCTCTCTCTCTCTCTCTCTCTCTCTCTCTCTCTCTCTCTCTCTCTCTCCTCTCTCTCTCTCTCTCTCTCTCTCTTTCTCTCTCGCTGATGTTTTATTTAGAGTACAAATCTCACATTGGATGACACTTCAAGGGGTTCACTTTTAAAATACATTCTATTGACTAAACTTTATATGAAATATTGGGCCCCACATTGAAACTGATATGAGATCTGGAGGTCAGGTGACCAGACCTGAACAGGCCAGCACCTAGGTAAGTGAAGCTGTGCCATGCAATGTGTTTGTGTGTCTGTGTGTGTGAGATAGAGAGACTGTCTGAACCTCTAATACGGCACGACAAATAGGAGATGCATTGTGAGCGGCAAACTGAATACAAAAGAAGTCAAACGGTTTAGTCAGTCTTGGACAAAGGGACCCAATGCTATAATTGCAGTAGTGCATGCATCATACACATCATACACATCACACGCCATAGTTAGGACTATGGGTGTGTGTGAGTTATTTGTGCTATTTGTGGCAAGGGTTAGACTTAGATCGTAATCAGCTAAGGAGCTCAGCAAAACTGAGGAAGACTGTGGACTTAGGACACACACACACACACACACAGACACACACACACCCTGACCTCATATAGGTGAAATACAGAAAAGGGGACACAAACAGTAACATTGTTGTTATCTATAAATAAGGACAAACCACCTGGTACCGACAACCTGGATGGTAAATTGCTGAGGTTGGTGGTAGCGGAATACATTGCGACTCCATTTTGTTACATTTTCAATTTAAGCCTAGAAGACATTGTGTGCTCTCAGGCAAGAAGGGAGTCAAAGGTCATTCCGCTACCCAGGAATAGCAGAGCACCAATTAATGGTTCAAACAGCCGACCAATCAGCCTGTTACAAGTTACAAAAAAAAGTAATTTTACGGAAAACAAATTAACAACAGACTTTCAACATGCTTGGCACTGACACAAGTAATGTATGATTTGATTGGTTGAAAGAACTCAAACAAACCGTTTAAAAAATGCTTTCTACTTCCTCATAAAGGATGACGTTATCCTCCTGAGGAAGTGGAGCCGACCAATCAGCGGTCTACTCCCATGAATATTTGTAATGACCGGTATACGCCCACACCATTCCAACACATGTCATGTCCCCCCCCCCCATCCACCAGCTGCAATTTCGCCTATGCTGTCATTATAACCAACTATGAGTTCCCTCTCTACCACACCTCCTCCGCCCTACCGGTGGGGACACAGATTGCGAAGGTTGACTAGATGGTTCCGGAGGGGGTGGGTGGATAGCGGACCGTAACTTCAGCACCCACCCGGTGGGAAACAGCGACAAGGCCATTCAAGGGAAAATCTTGTGGCCAAAATGGCACACTAATCATACGGGTTGGAACTAAGGTCTGACTGTCACCTTTCAGTTTTAACTGAGTTTTTTATTTTTTTTTGCATGTTTTTTTGTGACATATTTTGCCCGGTGATTGTCAGGAGGGTCTCACAGCCGCCATCTTTGGAAACTGACTAGGAGGGAATAGAGAACTTTCATTATCTAACTGGTTGGGGTTTTTTTTTTTTGTAAAAAAAATGTATACCAAGAAATCTTTAGTATATATATTTTTTTCCAAGACCTCGAATGACACACGTTAACACAAGTGTTTCTTTTTTATTTATTTTTACGGTGGACAACACACAAGGAGTCGGTATCGTACAACCTGGAGGAAAAAAGCTCCAATCTGTCGCTTTCTCTCCGGTTCTACCTGAACCTGGACTCTGATCGGTAAGTGTCGGGTTGTAGATTCAAGCCACAATCTTAAGTAGTGCGGTGAGAAAATGTTTATCTGGTTAGCAGCTATTATTATTATTATTTATTAGCTATTATGGTTAGCCTATTTAGCTCATGTATCATTGATAACGATACGATAGTCAACTAGGACGCCTATAATGTGGATGATGGTTAACTAAGTGAAGTTAACTAGATGTCGGGGGGAAATGATAATCTTTCCTTTTTACTGTTACATTTGAGGATGGATAACTAAAGTATGTAGTTAGCTAATGTGGCTAACCCGACTGTAGCTTAGGGTTAAGCTTGAAGCGAAATGTCTTATTTTAACGTGTAAACATTTTTAACTTTTTAAATTTTATTTTTTAAAGTGGCAACTAATGTTAGTTAACTGACAAGACATATTTTTACAAAATGCAGACAAAACATGTAGATACACACCTCTTTTTTTTTTAGCTACAGGTATCTGCGTCCTAACACACCTGTGTGTGTAAAACGGGAGACACAAATGTGTTCTCACTGGGGGGGATCCTGTCCACAGTAGCCTGTGTTAAACAGTGTAAGTTACAGTAAGTGTATATTTATCATGTTGTGATATATTAGTTGATGTGATATGAAGAGGACTTTAATGGGTCTACAACTTTACCACCATTGAGAATTGATTCAACGTTTAGATGGGGAGTATTTGGCTGTGAGAGCCAATTCATCCTCTTAAACAGAACAAGGTTCCTTGGGACTATAAGGAGTAACGTTCATTATGTAGTGTTTTTTTTGTCCATTATGGGCTAGTATCAAGCTATCCTCAGTGGTGCTAGCCAGCTAATCATTTTCTATGTAGTCTTCTCCTTCGACACTCCCTTGTTGTTGTTCTCACTGTGTAACTCCCCCCGCCCCCCCAAAGCTACTAGCTGGGGGAGTTTCCACCGCAACAATGATGAATATCACGGCACAAGCATGGGACACTGCAGGTGTGTGTATTCATTACGTCCTGCAACGGAAACCGTTTACTGTTTAAGGAAACAAACAACGAAAGGAGGAGGGACCTAGACGAAATTGTCCAAACCCGAAAACGAGAGATTCTGTTGGGAGTAAAAGGTATATTTGTTGCAGAATCGGTGTAATGAATACCCCCGGTTTCACTACTAAAGTGAAATGTTGTACAGCCATGCAATTAAGCAACATGACAAAATCGGTTCTAGTTATTCGGGTATGGCTTCCTTTGTACGCTTGTATTCATGCTGGCTGGTTTGTGAGTCGCATTCCTAATGTTCTGTGTGTTGACATTGCGTAACATTCTGACTCGACAAGCTCTTCTCTCTTGGCCCTGACTGTGCCTGTTCGCCAGTGTTGCCTACTCAAATGGTGACAGAATGTACTTAGAGATGTTTTTTTGCCATTTATGTTTTTTTATTTGTTAGATAATGACAAGTTGGCAACAACTCCCCATTTTCTGTTCTGGAGTGTTGGGAATGATGATGCAATATATTATTGCGTTTTATAAACAACATTGTATTTAAGCACTTAGCTTTCTATGAGTCTGAATGTACAGTACAGTAGGCTATATCACAGCCGGTGGTAATTAGCTAGTTATCAACAAACTAAGAAGGCCTCGCCTGCAATGAATGATTGAATCGTCCATCACTAGACTAGTGAGAGTTTAGCTACATGGGTTGTAGCTATTTTAAATGTTTTGTAAACAAACACATTATTAAACAATGCAAGGATAGTGGGTTTGATTCTCGGGACCGTCCATAGATAAAATATACGAGCGCATGACTGTACTTCGCTTTGGATAAAAGCGTCTGCTAAATGGCTTATGATCTATTGAATGATTCGAAACGGTGCGTTGGGCCGTTGAACTAATTCAACCTACATCAGTCAATTAGTTGTTTAATAACTGCCCCCCCCCCCACTGGGAACGGAATAACGTGGTAATGAACTACAATGACCATAATCCATTGTGTACAACATAGTTCTTGACTTGATTTCTCAAGTGGATTAATAAGATTTCTCTCTAGAGGTCCTCCTGCGCGTTGTCGTGGAGGGGGCCGACTAATTAACTAATTAACTGATGTCGGTTCAATTACTTGATTTCCACGTAGCTTGTTTTTTTTCCCCGTGAGCCCAATGTGCCGCAGGGCTCCAAAAAAAAAAAAAAAAAAAAACCCCGTTCCCCGCCTCAGACCTGGTCACTGTTGGCACTGTGACTGTACTATAGTCTATTGGACTCATACAGCCTCACTCTCTCTCTCCCAGCCAGAGCCGGTCCACCCCAGGCCCCATTCCCCCCCTACCGTTAAAATAACATGAAATTGATCAGAAATGCAGTGTAGACATTGTTAATGTTGTACGTTTTTATTTATTTAACCAGGTAGGCTAGTTGAGAACAAGTTCTCATTTACAACTGCGACCTGGCCAAGATAAAGCAAAGCTGTGTGACACAGACAACAACACAGAGTTACACATGGAATAAACAATAAACAAGCCAATAACACAATAAACAAGTCAATGACACAGTAGAAAAAATAAAGTCTATATACAGTGTGTGCAAATGGTGTGAGGAGGTAAGGCAATAAATAGGCCTTAGTAGCGAAGTAATTACAATTTAGCAGATTAACACTGGAGTGATAGATGAGCAGATGATGATGTGCAAGTAGAGATACTGGTGTGCAAAAGAGCAGAAAAGTAAATAAAAACAGTATGGGGATGAGGTAGGTAGATTGGGTGGGCTATTTACCGATAGACTATGTACAGCTGCAGCGATCGGTTAGCTGCTCAGAAAGCAGATGTTTAAAGTTGGTGAGGGAGATAAAAGTCTCCAACTTCAGAGATTTTTGCAATTCGTTCCAGTCACTGGCAGCAGAGAACTGGAAGGAACGGAGGCCAAAGGGGGTGTTGGCTTTAGGGATGATCAGTGAGATACACCTGCTGGAACCATGTGCTACGGGTGGGTGTTGTTATCGTGACCAGTGAACTGAGATAAGGCTGGGCTTTACCTAGCATAGACTTATAGATGACCTGGAGCCAGTGGGTCTGGCGACGAATATGTAGCGAGGGCCAGCCGACTAGAGCATACAGGTCGCAGTGGTGGGTGGTATAAGGTGATTTGGTAACAAAACGGATGGCACTGTGATAGACTGCATCCAGTTTGCTGAGTAGAGTATTGGAAGCTATTTTGTAGATGACATCGCCGAAGTCGAGGATCGGTAGGATAGTCAGTTTTACTAGGGTAAGTTTGGCGGCGTGAGTGAAAGAGGCTTTGTTGCGAAATAGAAAGCCGATTCTAGATTTGATTTTGGATTGGAGATGTTTAATATGACTCTGGATTGAGAGTTTACAGTCTAGCCAGACACCTGGGTATTTGTGGGTCGGGACCGTCCAGGGTGGTGATGCTAGTCGGGCGGGCGGGTGTAGGCAGCAAACGGTTGAAGAGCATGCATTTGGTTTTACTAGCGTTTAAGAGCAAATTAATTAATTAAAAATCCTACAATGTGATTTTCTGGATTTATTTTTCTAATTTTGTCTGTCATAGTTGAAGTGTACCTATGATGAAAATTACAGGCCTCTCTCATCTTTTTAAGTGGGAGAACTTGCACAATTTGTTGCTGATTAAATACTTTTTTTTTGCCCCACTGTATATATAGATAGCAATATTGGGCCTATATGAATTGTAGCTACTTTTGAGGCACATGTTGTCCTCTATAAACACCTATTTAACCCTGTAAAGACATTTTTATTCCAAAAAAATCTAAATGTATATACAAAAGCCTGTCATTTTTAAAATGACATTCATTTGTGCAATATTAGGGTTCTACATTTAAATTAAATTCAGTGTTTCAGTCTTTCAGCCTTTCAGTCTTTAAGTCTTTCAGTGTTTCAGTGTTTCAGTGTGTCAGTGTTTCAGTGTTTCTGCTGCAGTCCTGTATTTAGCTCCCCAAAACAACACGAAATAATGTTTCTGTCGAGGTGCACTTTGATGATGCTAGAACTCTCTCTTCTTGTGTCGTGTTTTTACTTTTGAGTGAATAGAAGTGGGGTCCTGAGCTGCCTTGATCTGGCCACCTGGGCAAGGTGTGTCTTTTTGCGATAATTCCACCAAATGACCCCCCACACACACACACACACACACACACACAGGAGGTCCCGTACCGGGAAGACATTGACATTTTCTTTCACCCAAGTAAAAAAAAAAAAAACCTTACAAAAGAAAGCTGAATTCCTTTTTGAGGAAAGAACATTTATGTCCGATCAGAAAGATGACATTTGTTTAATGAACCAACTGTCACTCTATTGACAGGAGGATAAACAGCACTGATGTCAGCAACAACATGTACCTAGGGCCCTGAAGACTGAGCTAGCCAACTGTCACTCTATTGACAGGAGGATAAACAGCACTGATGTCAGCAACAACATGTACCTAGGGCCCTGAAGACTGAGCTAGCCAGCTGTCACTCTATTGACAGGAGGATAAACAGCACTGATGTCAGCAACAACATGTACCTAGGGCCCTGAAGACTGAGCTAGCCAACTGTCACTCTAGTGACAGGAGGATAAACAGCACTGATGTCAGCAACAACATGTACCTAGGGCCCTGAAGACTGAGCTAGCCAGCTGTCACTCTATTGACAGGAGGATAAACAGCACTGATGTCAGCAACAACATGTACCTAGGGCCCTGAAGACTGAGCTAGCCAGCTGTCACTCTATTGACAGGAGGATAAACAGCACTGATGTCAGCAACAACATGTACCTAGGGCCCTGAAGACTGAGCTAGCCAGCTGTCACTCTATTGACAGGAGGATAAACAGCACTGATGTCAGCAACAACATGTACCTAGGGCCCTGAAGACTGAGCTAGCCAACTGTCACTCTAGTGACAGGAGGATAAACAGCACTGATGTCAGCAACAACATGTACCTAGGGCCCTGAACACTATAACCACTAGTATACCTGCCCCCTACACTATAACCACTAGTATACCTGCCCCTACACTATAACCACTGATGTATACCTGCCCCCCCTACACTATAACCACTAGTATACCTGCCCCTCTACACAGGATAACCACTGAGTATACCTGCCCCCCTACACTATAACCACTAGTATACCTGCCCCCAGCAACACTATAACCACTAGTATACCTGCCCCCTCTACACTATAACCACTAGTATACCTGCCCCCTGCACTATGTAACCACTAGGGCCCTGACTATAACCACTAGTATACCTGCCCCCTACCCTATAACCACTAGTATACCTGCCCCCTACACTATAACCACTAGTATACCTGCCCCCCTGACACTATAACCACTAGTATACCTGCCCCCCTACACTATAACCACTAGTATACCTGCCCCCCCTGTCACCTACACTATAACCACTAGTATACCTGCCCCCCTACACTATAACCACTAGTATACCTGCCCCCTACACTATAACCACTAGTATACCTGCCCCCAACACTGACACTAAACCACTAGTATACCTGCCCCCTGAGCTACACTATAACCACTAGTACTACCTGCCCCCTACACTATAACCACTAGTATACCTGCCCCCTACACTATAACCACTAGTATACCTGCCCCCCTACACTATAGACCACTAGTATACCTGCCCCCCTACACTATAACCACTAGTATACCTGCCCCCTACACTATAACCACTAGTATACCTGCCCCCCTACACTATAACCACTAGTATACCTGCCCCCTACACTATAACCACTACTAGTATACCTGCCCCCTACACTATAACCACTAGTATACCTGCCCCCCTACACTATAACCACTAGTATACCTGCCCCCCTACACTATAACCACTAGTATACCTGCCCCCCCTACACTATAACCACTAGTATACCTGCCCCCTACACTATAACCACTAGTATACCTGCCCCCTACACTATAACCACTAGTATACCTGCCCCCTACACTATAACCACTAGTATACCTGCCCCCCCTACACTATAACCACTAGTATACCTGCCCCCTACACTATAACCACTAGTATACCTGCCCCCTACACTATAACCACTAGTATACCTGCCCCCTACACTATAACCACTAGTATACCTGCCCCCTACACTATAACCACTAGTATACCTGCCGCCCCTACACTATAACCACTAGTATACCTGCCCCCTACACTATAACCACTAGGCTACCTGCCCCCCTACACTCTAACCACTAGTATACCTGCCCCCTACACTATAACCACTAGGTATACCTGCTACCTGCCCCCCCTACACTATAACCACTAGTATACCTGCCCCCCTACACTATAACCACTAGTATACCTGCCCCCCACTATAACCACACTATAACCACTAGTATACCTGCCCCCCTACACTATAACCACTAGGCCCCCCCTACACTATAACCACTAGTATACCTGCCCCCTACACTATAACCACTAGTATACCTGCCCCCTACACTATAACCACTAGTACCTGCCCCCTACACTAACCACTAGTATACCTGCCCCCCCACTATACCACTATAACCACTAGTATACCTGCCCCCCCTACACTATAACCACTAGGCTACCTGCCGCCCCAGTAAGCAGAGTGAGCCCATTGTTGTCTGACAAAGGACATGATGTTTCTGCTTCTGGTTTCTCCTGCTAAAACATTTGTCATGCACCAAACATGCACCAATATAGTCTCTCTGCCTCCCTCTCTGTCTCCCTCCCTCTCTGTCTCCCTCCCTCTCTGTCTCCCTCCCTCTCTGTCTCCCTCCCCTCTCTGTCTCCCTCCCTCTCTGCCTCCCTCTCTGTCTCCCTCCCTCTCTGCCTCCCTCTCTGTCTCCCCTCTCTGTCTCCTCCTCTCTGTCTCCCTCCCTCTCTGTCTCCCTCTCTGTCTCCTGTCTCTCCTCCCTCTCTGCCTCCCTCTCTGTCTCCCTCCCTCTCTGCCTCCCTCCCTCTCTGTCTCCCTCCCCTCTCTGTCTCTGTCTCTCCCTCTCCCTCTGTCTCCCTCCCTCTCTGTCTCCCTCCCCTCTCTGTCTCCCTCCCCTCCTGTCTCCCTCCCCTGTCTCTGTCTCCCTCCCCCTCTCTGTCTCCCTCCCCTCCCCTCTCTGTCTCCCTCTCCTCTCTGCCTCCCCTCTCTGTCTCCCCTTCGCTGTCTCCCTCTCTCTCTCTCCCTCCAGGTGCCCATGCTCCGGCCCCTCCACTCCAGCAGATGAGTCGCTCTGGCGTAGACGCAGCCGCGCTCCAACGCCCAGATAGTCCCCTGGTCCTGCCCCCCGCCCTGCCGGGAGACAGCAGACTACATTACCCAGCATGCCCTCCTCTGTGCGGGCGGGCAGCCTAAAGGACCCGGAGGTAGCCGAGCTGTTCTTCAAGGAAGACCCAGAGAAACTGTTCTCTGACCTCCGAGAGATAGGACATGGCAGCTTCGGAGCCGTCTACTTTGTATGTACACACACACACACACACACACACACACACACACACACACACACTTCTCTGCACCCTGATGACCTCGCCCTGTCAAAAGAGAGAGTTCTTTATTGATACAACAGGGCTCAAGTCTATCTCTAGCTGCCCTTGGTAAAACAGGGCACTGTCCTGCAATAGTCCTCCTGTAATAGTCCTCCTGTCCCACCTGCAATAGTCCTCCTGCAATAGTCCTCCTGCAATAGTCCTCCTGTAATAGTCCTCCTGTAATAGTCCTCCTGTAATAGTCCTCCTGTAATAGTCCTCCTGCAATAGTCCTCCTGTAATAGTCCTCCTGGCCCTCCTGTAATAGTCCTCCTGCAATAGTCCTCCTGTAATAGTCCTGTAATAGTCCTCCTGGCCCTCCTGTCCCACCTGTAATAGTCCTCCTGTAATAGTCCTCCTGTCCTCCTGTAATTGTTCTTCTGTAATAGTCCTCCTGTAATAGTCCTCCTGTCCTCCTGTAATAGTCATCCTGTCTCACCTGTAATAGGCCTCTTGTCCCGCCTGTGTTCTCTGTGTCTAAGGCGCGGGATGTACGATCTACAGAGGTGGTGGCCATCAAGAAGATGTCTTATAGTGGAAAGCAGTCCAACGAGGTGAGACAGACACGTTATGTACTATATTATGTACTATATTTATTTCCTTTATTTGATAGGGGACAACAGAAACAGAAGTCTCAGTACACTTGAGAAATGATTATGTTAAAGCACAGACACACACACGCATACACACTCTCCCGATACAAATGTGTGAGCTGAACACACACACACACACATCGTCTCACACTCCAAGGTCACCCCACGGCTCTCTCACACACTCTCACTATCGTCTTGCTTCTGCTCCTAATGACAGAGTAGCTGTACTCGGATTAAGACCTAATCTGTGTACGATGAGAGTCGCCCACCAGGAGACCGAAGGCAGACAGGAACATGCCACACATGAGATCATACGTTGTTTTGAAGAAGATCTACAATGTTGTCTTTAGGTTGTGTTCATTCAGAGTGGGCTAGGTGTTCACTCTTATTTACCCAGGTATGTTGGTTGATTTAAAGAACCAATGTCTCCACTGAAGTAAATGCAAAGCTGCGTCTTTTATAGTTTCTTTTTTAATACTCTCTCTCCTCCTCCACCTCTTTCGCTCGCTCTCTGCTCGCTCTCTCCTCTCTTTTCTCTCTCCTTCTCCTCTCTTTTCTCTCTCCTTCTCCTCTCTTTTCTCTCTCCTTCTCCTCTCTTTTCTCTCTCCTTCTCCTCTCTTTTCTCTCTCCTTCTCCTCTCTTTTCTCTCTCTCTCCTCTCTTTTCTCTCTCCTCCTCCACCTCTTTTCTCTCTCCTTCTCCTCTCTTTTCTCTCTCCTTCTCCTCTTTTCTCTCTCCTTCTCCCCTCTTTTCTCTCTCCTTCTCCCCTTTTCTCTCTCCTTCCCCTCTTTTCTCTCTCTCCTCCTCTCTTTTCTCTCTCCTTCTCCTCTCTTTTCTCTCTCCTTCTCCCCTTTTCTCTCTCCTTCTCCTCTCTTTTCTCTCTCCTCCTCCTCTCTTTTCTCTCTCCTTCTCTCTCTTTCTCTCCCCTCCCGAGACAGCTCTTTTCTCTCTCTTCTCCTCTCTTTCTTCAAGGAAGACTCTCCTTCTCCCCTCTTTTCTCTCTCCTTCTCCCTTTTTCTCTCTTCTCCCCTCTTTTCTCTCTCCTTCTCCTCTCTTTTCTCTCTCCTCCTCCACCTCTTTTCTCTCTCCTTCTCCCCTCTTTTCTCTCTCCTTCTCCTCTCCTTCTCTAGTTCTCCTTCTCCCCTCTTTTCTCTCTCCTTCTCCCCTTTTCTCTCTCCTTCCTCTTTTCTCTCTCCTCCTCCTCTCTTTTCTCTCTTCTCCTCTCTTTCTCTCTCTCCTTCTCCCCTTTTCTCTCTCCTTCTCCCCTTTTCTCTCTCCTTCCTCTCTTTTAGGCTCTCCTCCTCCTCTCTTTTCTCTCTCTTCTCCTCTCTTTTCTCTCTCCTTCTCCCCTTTTTCTCTCTCCTTCTCTCTCTCTTTTCTCTCTCCTCCTCCTCTCTTTTCTCTCTCTCTCAGTCCTCCTCTCTTTTCTCTCTCCTCCTCTCCCTCTTTTCTCTCTCCTTCTCCTCTTTTCTCTCTCCTTCTCCCCTCTTTTCTCTCTCTCCTTCTCCCTTTTCTCTCCTCCTTCTCCCCTCTTTTCTCTCCTTCTCCTCTCTCTTTTCTCTCTCCTCCTCCAACTCTTTTCTCTCTCCTTCCCCTCTTTTCTCTCTCCTTCTCCTCTTTTCTCTCTCCTTCTCCCCTCTTTTCTCTCTCCTTCTCCCCTTTTCTCTCTCCTTCCCCTCTTTTCTCTCTCCTTCCCCTCTTTTCTCTCTCCTTCTCCCCTCTTTTCTCTCTCCTTCCCCTCTTTTCTCTCTCCTTCTCCCCTTTTCTCTCTCCTCTCCTCTTTTCTCTCTCCTTCTCCCCTCTTTTCTCTCTCCTTCTCCTCTTTTCTCTCTCCTTCTCCTCTCTTTTCTCTCTCCTTCTCTCTCTTCTCTCTCCTTCTCCCCTCTTTTCTCTCTCCTTCTCCCCTCTTTTCTCTCTCCTCTTTTCTCTCTCCTTCTCCCTCTCTTTTCTCTCTCCTCTTTTCTCTCTCCTTCTCCTCTTTTCTCTCTCCTTCTCCTCTTTTCTCTCTCCTTCTCCTCTTTTCTCTCTCCTTCTCCTCTTTTTCTCTCTCCTTCTCCTCTTTTCTCTCCTTCTCCTCTTTTCTCTCTCCTTCTCCTCTTTTCTCTCTCCTTCTCCTCTTTTCTCTCTCCTTCTCCCCCTCTTTTCTCTCTCCTTCTCCCCCTCTTTTCTCTCTCCTTCTCCCCCTTTTCTTTTCTCTCTCCTTCTCCCCCTCTTTTCTCTCTCCTTCTCCCCCTCTTTTCTCTCCTTCTCCCCCTTTTCTCTCTCTTCTCCCCCTTTTTCTCCTCCTTCTCCCCCTCTTTTCTCTCTTTATTTTCTTTCTTTCTCAATAATTATCACCCCATTTTCAAAGGCTTCCTTGTCTAGCTAAGATTATTGAATCCTTTGTAAATGTATAATTTCTGCCTTTAAAAAAAAAAAATCTGAGAAATGTATTTTGAATGTAAACCAATCAGGTTTGGTCCTATTACAGCAACCACTTTAGTTGTAACTTTATGTACATAAATATAAATAAATAAATAAATACTTAGGCATTTGGATTGATATTGATTTAATATTTTTTTTAAACAAATAGACAAAATGGCGGCGGAGGATATGTCCGTTTTACGCTCTCCTAACCAATTGTTATGTGTTCTATTATGTGTCTTTTTTGTTGCGATATTTGTAAATTATTTTGTACATAATGTTTCTAAAGCCGTATCTTACGGAAGAAAAGAGCTTCTGGATATCAGGACAGCGATCACTCACCTCGGAGTAGACAAAGAGCTTCTGGATATCAGGACAGCGATCACTCACCTCGGAGTAGACAAAGAGCTTCTGGATATCAGGACAGCGATCACTCACCTCGGAGTAGACAAAGAGCTTCTGGATATCAGGACAGCGATCACTCACCTCGGAGTAGACAAAGAGCTTCTGGATATCAGGACAGCGATCACTCACCTCGGAGTAGACAAAGAGCTTCTGGATATCAGGACAGCGATCACTCACCTCGGAGTAGACAAATAGCTTCTGGATATCAGGACAGCGATCACTCACCTCGGAGTAGACAAATAGCTTCTGGATATCAGGACAGCGATCACTCACCTCGGAGTAGACAAAGAGCTTCTGGATATCAGGACAGCGATCACTCACCTCGGAGTAGACAAAGAGCTTCTGGATATCAGGACAGTGATCACTCACCTCGGAGTAGACAAAGAGCTTCTGGATATCAGGACAGCGATCACTCACCTCGGAGTAGACAAAGATTTCTTCAACAACAGCAGCAAGCAGGACTCACACAATATTCTCCAAACACCCCGCAGGACAGACATCCCAATTATTTGCGAAAGGAAGCGACGCAGAGGACGAAGAGCCGGATGCCTCGTCCGGACCCGCAGAGGACAGAGCCGGATGCCTCGTCCGGACCCGCAGAAGACAACTAGGAAAGCTGCCGTTACCGTCAATACTACTAGCCAACGTGCAATCATTGGACAATAAACTAGACGAGGTACGACCAGGAATATCCTACCAACGGGACTTCAAAAACTGTAATATCCTGTGCTTCATGGAATCGTGGCTGAATGAGGACATGGATATTCAGCTAGTGGGATACACGCTGTACCGGCAGGATAGAACAGCACACTCCCGTAAGACGAGGGGGGGGGGGTCTGTGCATATTTATAAACAACAGCTGGTGCACGAAATCTAAGGAAGTCTCTAGATTTTGCTCGCCTGAAGTAGAGTATATTGTCATAAACTGCAGGCCACACTACTTGCCTAGAGAGTTCTCAGCTATACTTTTCGTGACTGTTTATTTACCACCACAGACAGATGCCGGCACTAAGACTGCACTCAGTCAGCTGTATAAGGAAATAAGCAAACAGGAAATCGCTCACCCAGAGGCGGCGCTCCTAGTGGCCGGAGACTTTAATGCAGGGAAACTTAAATCTGTTCTACCAAATCTCTATCAACATGTTAAATGTGCAACCAGAGGGAAATGAAATTCTAGATCACCTGTACTCCACACACAGAGACGCATACAAAGCTCTACCTCGCCCTCCATTTGGTAAATCCGACCACAACTCTATCCTCCTGATTCCTGCTTACAAGAAAAAATGAAAGCAGGAAGCACCAGTGACTCGGTCTATTAAAAAAATGTTCATATGAAGCAGATGCTAAACTACAGGACTGTTTTGCTATCACAGACTGGAACATGTTCCGGGATTCTTCCGATGACATTGAGCAGTACACCACATCAGTCACTGGCTTTATCAATAAGTGCATTGAGGACGTTGTCCCCACAGTGACTGTACGTACATACCCCAACCAGAAGCCATGGATACAGGCAACATTCGCACTGAGCTAAAGGGTAGAGCTGCCGCTTTCAAGGTGCAGAACTCTAACCCGGAAGCTTATTAGAAATCCTGTTATGCCCTCGGACGAACCATCAAACAGGCAAAGCGTCAATACAGGACTAAGATTGAATCATACTACACCTCTGATGCCCGTCGGATGTGGCAGGGCTTGCAAACTATTACAGACCACAAAGGGAAGCACAGCCGCGAGCTGCCCAGTGACACGAGCCTACCAGATGAGCTAAATCACTTCTATGCTCGCTTCGAGGCAAGCAACACTGAGGCATGCATGAGAGGATCAGCTGTTCCGGACGACTGTGTGATCACGCTCTCCGTAGCCGACGTAAGACCTTTAAACAGGTCAACATACACAAGGCTGCGGGGCCAGACGGATTACCAGGACGTGTGCTCCGGGCATGTGCTGACCAACTGGCAGGTGTCTTCACTGACATTTTCAGTCTGTAATACCAGCATGCTTCAAGCAGACCACCATAGGCCCTGTACCCAAGAACACAAAGGCAACCTGCCTAAATGACTACAGACCCGTAGCACTCACGTCCATAGCCATGAAATGCTTTGAAAGGCTGGTCATGGCTCACATCAACACCATTATCCCAGAAACCCTAGACCCACTCCAATTTGCATACCGCCCAAACAGATCCACAGATGATACAATCTCTATTGCACCCCACACTGCCCTTTCCCACCTGGACAAAAGGAACACCTATGTGAGAATGCTATTCATTGACTACAGCTCAGCGTTCAACACCATAGTACCCTCAAAGCTCATCACCAAGCTAAGGAACCTGGGACTAAATACCTTCCTCTGCAACTGGATCGTGGACTTCCTGTCAGGCCACCCCAGATGGTGAGGGTAGGTAGCAACACATCTGCCATGCTAATCCTCAACACTGGAGCTCCGCAGGGGTGCATGCTCAGTCCCCTCCTGTACTCCCTGTTCACCGACAACTGTATGGCCAGGCATGACTCCAACACCATCATTAAGTTTGCTGTTGACACAACAGTGGTAGGCCTGATCACCGGCAACGACGAGACAGCCTATAGGGAGGAGGTCAGAAACCTGGCCGGGTGGTGCCAGAATAACAACCTATCCCTCAACATAACCAAGACTAAGAAGATGGACTACAGGAAAAGGAGCAGCGAGCACGCCCCCATTCTCATCGACAGGGCTGTAGTGGAGCAGGTTGAGAGCTTCAAATTCCTTGGTGTTCACATCAACAACAAACTAGGTTGGTCCAAAAACACCAAGAGAATCGTGAAGTGGGCACGACAAAGCCTATTCCCCCTCAGGAAACTAAAAAGATTTGGCATGGGTCCTGAGATCCTCAAAAGGTTCTACAGCTGCACCATCGAGAGCATCCTGACGGGTTGCATCACTTCCTGGTACGGCAACTGCTCGGCCTCCGACCTCAAGGCGCTACAGAGGGTAGTGTGTACGGCCCAGTACATCACTGGGGCCAAGCTGCCTGCCATCCAGGACCTCTACATCAGCTTTTAGTTTGAATGCACCGCATTGCTGGAACAAAATTAAAAATCGATTTCATCTTGATGTTGTGGTGCCGTTCAGGCAATTTAAGTAATTGATTTGGGGAGGAATGTAACTGTTCTGGGTGATTTGTGATGATTTATATGTGTTTCCCATGACTGTGTTTTTGCATTTTTATATGTATATTTGTATAATGTGTATGTTCATATTGAATTATACAATATATTATTATTGTACATTTTTATTTAATTGTTTTAATAAATGTTAAATGAAACATTTTAATTCTCTCTCACACACACACAGAAATGGCAGGACATCATAAAAGAGGTGAAGTTTCTCCAGAGGATTCAACATCCCAACAGTATAGAGTACAAGGGCTGCTACCTACGAGAACACACAGCATGGGTAAGACACACACACACACACACTTGACTTTGGAGGACTACTACCTAGAACACACACGATAACACACACACACTTTCTTAGCCCCTTTCTCTTAATGTTCTGTTGTCATAATGTGTTCTGTGTGTTATGTGTTCTCTGTGTCCAGTTAGTGATGGAGTACTGTCTGGGTTCAGCCTCTGATGTTCTGTGTTCTCTGTGTCCAGTTAGTGATGGAGTACTGTCTGGGTTCAGCCTCTGATGTTCTGTGTTCTCTGTGTCCAGTTAGTGATGGAGTACTGTCTGGGTTCAGCCTCTGATGTTCTGTGTTCTCTGTGTCCAGTTAGTGATGGAGTACTGTCTGGGTTCAGCCTCTGATGTTCTGTGTTCTCTGTGTCCAGTTAGTGATGGAGTACTGTCTGGGTTCAGCCTCTGATGTTCTGTGTTCTCTGTGTCCAGTTAGTGATGGAGTACTGTCTGGGTTCAGCCTCTGATGTTCTGTGTTCTGTGTGTTCTGTGTTCTCTGTGTTCTGTGTTCTGTCTGTGTCCAGTTAGTGATGGAGTACTGTCTGGGTTCAGCCTCTGATGTTCTGTGTTCTCTGTGTCCAGTTAGTGATGGAGTACTGTCTGGGTTCAGCCTCTGATGTTCTGTGTTCTCTGTGTCCAGTTAGTGATGGAGTACTGTCTGGGTTCAGCCTCTGATGTTCTAGAAGGTAAGACACTTTCAAAAACAACAGCTGTTCTATTTGACATGTATTCTACTGCGTCAAGTCAACTTAGACTGTGTGTTTGGATTCCGTTACGCTCAACCTGTTTAATCCTTAGCAAATGTTTTCTCTCTCTCACCGATTTAGTTCATAAAAAGCCTCTTCAGGAAATGGAGATCGCTGCCATTACCCATGGTGCTTTGCAGGGTTTGGCCTACCTTCACTCCCACAACATGATTCACAGGTGAGGGTTTACCTGACAGTTTGAAGCATGGTGATTATATCATACCTACTAACCCAGTGGTTCTCTCTCTCTCTGTCTCTCTCTCTCTCGCCCTCCCTCCCTCCCTCCCGCTCTCTCGCCCTCCCGCTCTCTCGCTCTCTCTCTGTCTCTCTCTGTCTCTGTCTCTCCCCCCCCTCCCTCCCACCTCTCCTCCTCCCTCCCTCCCTCCAGAGACATCAAAGCAGGTAACATCCTACTGACGGAGCCAGGTCAGGTCAAGCTTGCTGACTTTGGCTCCGCCTCCATCGCTTCTCCAGCCAACTCCTTCGTGGGGACGCCATATTGGTGAGGGACAGCAGACAGACAAGTCACGGGGGTTTACCAGGCGGCAAGCTTTGACCACTTGACAGTTTTTAATTCTATACATTATGCAAAATGTTCAATGATTGTAATTGATCCACCTCGCCCCATTCTCTGCAGGATGGCCCCAGAGGTGATCTTGGCCATGGACGAAGGCCAGTATGACGGAAAGGTGGATGTCTGGTCCCTTGGGATCACCTGTGTCGAGCTAGGTAAAGGTGGTTTTCCATCGTTTATATGTGTGACATACTGTGTGTATTAGGATTTCCGTTAACCAGTAATTGGCAGCTTTTAGCCAAAAAATAAATAAAAGAAAATACATTTTTTTTTTTTTACGTAAAATCCGTGGCCTACGTTACCGTTGGCCTTTTTCATTGAAGTAAAGCAAAAGTTGGAGAAAACTGAGTAGGCTATGCCAATAGGGCCCGATTCAGACTGAGTAGGCTAGGCCAATGGGGCCCGATTCAGACTGAGTAGGCTATGCCAATAGGGCCCGATTCAGACTGAGTAGGCTAGGCCAATGGGGCCCGATTCAGACTGAGTAGGCTAGGCCAATGGGGCCCGATTCAGACTGAGTAGGCTAGGCCAATGGGGCCCGATTCAGACTGAGTAGGCTAGGCCAATGGGGCCCGATTCAGACTGAGTAGGCTAGGCCAATAGGGCCCGATTCAGACTGAGTAGGCTAGGCCAATAGGGCCCGATTCAGACTGAGTAGGCTAGGCCAATAGGGCCCGATTCAGACTGAGTAGGCTAGGCCAATGGGGCCCGATTCAGACTGAGTAGGCTGTGCCAATGGGGCCCGATTCAAATCAAATCAAATTTTATTTGTCACATACACATGGTTAGCAGATGTTAATGCGAGTGTAGCGAAATGCTTGTGCTTCTAGTTCCGACAATGCAGTAATAACGAACAAGTAATCTAACTAACAATTCCAAAACTACTGTCTTATACACAGTGTAAGGGGATAAAGAATATGTACATAAGGATATATGAATGAGTGATGGTACAGAGCAGCATAGGCAAGATACAGTAGATGGTATCGAGTACAGTATATACATATGAGATGATTATGTAAACAAAGTGGCATAGTTAAAGTGGCTAGTGATACATGTATTACATAAGGATACAGTCGATGATATAGAGTACAGTATATACGTATGCATATGAGATGAATAATGTAGGGTAAGTAACATTATATAAGGCAGCATTGTTTAAAGTGGCTAGTGATATATTTACATCATTTCCCATCAATTCCCATTATTAAAGTGGCTGGAGTTGAGTCAGTGTCAGACAGTGTGTTGGCAGCAGCCACTCAATGTTAGTGGTGGCTGTTTAACAGTCTGATGGCCTTGAGATAGAAGCTGTTTTTCAGTCTCTCTGTCCCAGCTTTGATGCACCTGTACTGACCTTGCCTTCTGGATGATAGCGGGGTGAACAGGCAGTGGCTCGGGTGGTTGATGTCCTTGATGATCTTTATGGCCTTCCTGTAACATCGGGTGGTGTAGGTGTCCTGGAGGGCAGGTAGTTTGCCCCCGGTGATGCGTTGTGCAGACCTCTCTACCCTCTGGAGAGCCTTACGGTTGAGGGCGGAGCAGTTGCCGTACCAGGCGGTGATACAGCCCGCCAGGATGCTCTCGATTGTGCATCTGTAGAAGTTTGTGAGTGCTTTTGGTGACAAGCCGAATTTCTTCAGCCTCCTGAGGTTGAAGAGGCGCTGCTGCGCCTTCTTCACGATGCTGTCTGTGTGAGTGGACCAATTCAGTTTGTCTGTGATGTGTATGCCGAGGAACTTAAAACTTGCTACCCTCTCCACTACTGTTCCATCGATGTGGATAGGGGGTGTTCCCTCTGCTGTTTCCTGAAGTCCACAATCATCTCCTTAGTTTTGTTGACGTTGAGTGTGAGGTTATTTTCCTGACACCACACTCCGAGGGCCCTCACCTCCTCCCTGTAGGCCGTCTCGTCGTTGTTGGTAATCAAGCCTACCACTGTTGTGTCGTCCGCAAACTTGATGATTGAGTTGGAGGCGTGCGTGGCCACGCAGTCGTGGGTGAACAGGGAGTACAGGAGAGGGCTCAGAACGCACCCTTGTGGGGCCCCAGTGTTGAGGATCAGCGGGGAGGAGATGTTGTTGCCTACCCTCACCACCTGGGGGCGGCCCGTCAGGAAGTCCAGTACCCAGTTGCACTGGGGGTCTCTTGATGACTTGGAGGGTCTATGGTGTTGAATGCAAGTCGATGCACTTCATGATTCCTCTTGAGATGGGTTAGGACAGTGTGCAGTGTGGTTGAGATTGCATCGGGGCGGTAAGCAAATTGTAGTGGGTCTAGGGTGTCAGGTAGGGTGGAGGTGATATGGTCCTTGACTAGTTAAAGCACTTCATGATGACTTTCTTGGGAACAGGAACAAACAATGGTGGCCCTCTTGAAGCATGTGGGAACAGCAGACTGGTATAGGGATTGATTGAATATGTCCGTAAACACACCGGCCAGCTGGTCTGCGCATGCTCTGAGGGCG